>NC_134358.1:284626266-284930344 GCF_048569485.1 Anomaloglossus baeobatrachus
CCTGTGTTAGGTTATTATTGCGTCCGTGCTTGGTTTTTAAAACCGCACGTGTGTGCCTGTTGGTGGCAGCGTACAGGTGCACTGGTGTGCGTTTACCAAACTATTATATAACGCACAAGTGTAGTGTATAATACACGTCAGTCAGCAGTGGCTGATAGTGTCAGAGTTCTTAATTTTTGCTCCTAAAACCTGTGTTAGGTTATTATTGCGTCCGTGCTTGGTTTTTAAAACCGCACGTGTGTGCCTGTTGGTGGCAGCGTACAGGTGCACTGGTGTGCGTTTACCAAACTATTATATAACGCACAAGTGTAGTGTATAATACACGTCAGTCAGCAGTGGCTGATAGTGTCAGAGTTCTTAATTTTTGCTCCTAAAACCTGTGTTAGGTTATTATTGCGTCCGTGCTTGGTTTTTAAAACCGCACGTGTGTGCCTGTTGGTGGCAGCGTACAGGTGCACTGGTGTGCGTTTACCAAACTATTATATAACGCACAAGTGTAGTGTATAATACACGTCAGTCAGCAGTGGCTGATAGTGTCAGAGTTCTTAATTTTTGCTCCTAAAACCTGTGTTAGGTTATTATTGCGTCCGTGCTTGGTTTTTAAAACCGCACGTGTGTGCCTGTTGGTGGCAGCGTACAGGTGCACTGGTGTGCGTTTACCAAACTATTATATAACGCACAAGTGTAGTGTATAATACACGTCAGTCAGCAGTGGCTGATAGTGTCAGAGTTCTTAATTTTTGCTCCTAAAACCTGTGTTAGGTTATTATTGCGTCCGTGCTTGGTTTTTAAAACCGCACGTGTGTGCCTGTTGGTGGCAGCGTACAGGTGCACTGGTGTGCAATTTCCAGAAACTTTGATATAACGCACAAGTAGTGAATATACACGTCAGCAGTGCACAGCATTGCAAAATGCGCAAGGGCATTGGCAAGGAACAAGGAAGTGGACGTGATGGTGGTGCAGGCAGAGGCCGAGGTCGTGGGCAAGCTCTAATTTCGCCACAACAAAGGGCCACATCTAGTCGCTCGCACGTCCTGTCCCAAATTCTTGGGGACCGCAGCAGTACACCGCTCTTGAACCAAGACCAGTGTCAACAGGTTGTTAGTTGGATAGCGGATAATGCTTCCAGTCAGATTGGCACCACCACAAACACTCTGTCTTCCACACGGTCAAGTGTCAGTAGCCGTGATACTGCACCGCACATTTCTGAACCTGATCCTCCTTCCTACCACCAGGCTGAGTACACGTCCTCCTCGGACATTAATGATCCCACACTTGGACACTCGGAAGAGCTGTTCACGTTTCCATTCACACATTCTGGCCTCTCGCCAGCTCATATTGAAGTGGGTCATGAGGAGATCGTCTGTACAGATAGCCAAATATTTGAGCAGCCACGTTCTCACGAAGTTGGCAACGTGTCTCAACAAGTGGTGGACGATGATGAGACACAATTGTCAGCAAGTCAGGAGGAGGAGCAGGGTGCGGAAGAGGAAGACGACGTGGTGGATGATCCAGTAACTGACCCAACCTGGCAGGAGGATATGCAGAGCGAGGACAGCAGTGCACAGGGGGAGGGAGGCGTAGCATCACAACAGGCAGTAAGAAGCAGGGTGGTGGCCCCAGGCAGAAGTCAGGCAACCGTTCCCCGTAACAACACGACGACACCAGGTGCCTGTACAAATGTTAGGTCTTCACGAGTCTGGCAGTTTTTTAAGTTGGATCCAGATGATTCAAAAAAGGCCATTTGCAACACCTGCCGTGCCAGCATCAGCAGGGGTACCAAAACTAGCAGCCTGACCACCACCAGCATGATCAGGCACATGTCAGCCAAGCACCCGACTTTGTGGGAAGTACAACAGAGTCGAGGAGCAGTGCTTGCTGATGTCACTGCTACGTCTTCGCTGGTTGTGCATGCGAGCCAATCCTCTGTCCATGCTGCCTGCGAACAAGCCTCCTCCACTCCTGCACCTGCAGTTGCCTACGCAGAAAGAACACCATCATCAAGCACGTCCTTGTCCCAGCGCAGCGTTCAGTTATCCATTGAGCAAACCTTTGAACGCAGGCGCAAATACACTGCCAACACCCCACATGCCACAGTTCTAAATGCTAACATTTCGCGACTGCTTGCGCTGGAAATGTTGCCTTTTAGGCTGGTGGAGACAGAAGCATTCCGTGACCTGATGGCGGCAGCTGTCCCACGTTACTCGGTCCCCAGCCGCCACTATTTCTCCCGGTGTGCCGTCCCCGCGTTGCATAACCACGTGTCACAAAACATCACACGTGCCCTGAACAACGCTGTTTCACCCAAAGTCCACCTAACCACAGACACGTGGACAAGTGCTTGTGGGCAAGGCCGCTACATCTCGTTGACGGCACACTGGGTTAATATTGTGGAAGCTGGGACCCAGTCTGAGCGAGGGACGGAACACGTCCTTCCCACACCAAGGTTTGCAGGCCCTACCTCAGTCAGTGTTTCACCCACACTCTACAGCTCCGGAATGTCATGCTCTTCAGCCTCCTCCTCCTCCTGCGCATCCTCATCCACTGTGCCCTCCACACCAGTCACAAGCTGGAAGCACTGCAGCACTGCCTCGGCGAAGCGGCAACAGGCTGTGCTGAAGCTAATCTGCATAGGTGACAAACCCCACAATGCAGAAGAGCTGTGGACAGCTCTGAAACAGCAGGCAGATCACTGGCTCACACCTCTGAACCTAAAGCCAGGAAAGGTCGTTTGTGACAATGGCCGGAACCTGGTGGCGGCTTTGAGGCGAGGCCAGCTGACACATGTTCCATGCGTGGCCCATGTGCTCAACCTCGTGGTTCAGCGGTTTATAAAGTCATACCCAGAGCTGTCTGATCTGCTGGTAAAAGTTCGCCGCCTGTCTGCACATTTTCGAAAGTCACCTACTGCTTCAGCCGGCCTTGCCGGCTTTCAGCGCCGTTTGCATCTTCCGGCTCACAGACTGGTGTGTGATGTCCCCACGCGTTGGAATTCAACTCTGCACATGTTGGTCAGGATATGTGAGCAGAAGAGGGCAGTTGTTGAGTACCTGCATCACCTAAGCCGTCGGGAAATGGGTCAAACTCCACACATAACACCTGAGGAGTGGAGATGGATGTCAGACCTATGTACCATCCTCCAAAACTTTGAGGACTCCACCAAGATGGTGAGTGGTGATGACGCCATTATTAGCGTCACCATACCGCTACTCTGCCTTCTAAAACGGTCCCTGCTGAAAAACAAACATGATGCATTGCAGGCGGAGCGCGATGAGTTGCAGCAAGAAACAGTAGTGGGTGTGGGTGATAACACACAGCCCAGCCTCGTCTCATCACAACGTGCAGTGGAGGACTATGACGAGGAGGAGGATGAAGACATGGAGCAACTCTCCGGCCAAATTGAGGATATGACATGCACACCAGTCATATCCTCGATTCAGCGTGGCTGGCCAGAGGACAGGGTAGATGAGGAGGAGGAGGAGGAGGAGGAGGAGGAGGAGGACAGCATGTTCAGTCATCTTGTTGGTCAGGCTACTGAAGTCCTGGCTGTTAAGAGTCTGGCGCACATGGCTGACTTTATGGTAAGCTGCCTGTCTCGTGACCCTCGCGTTAAGAACATCTTGGCCGACAATCATTACTGGTTGGTAACACTGTTAGACCCACGCTACAAGGAGAACTTTTTGTCTCTTATTCCCGTGGATGAGAGGTCAACCAAAATGCAGCAGTTTCGGAAGGCCATACTCACGGAAGTAGGCAAAGCATTCCCCTCACAAAACGCTAGCGGCATAGGTCAGGAATCAGTGGACAACCGAGGCGTACAGCCGAGAGAGGCACAAGTCCAATCCGCCAGAGGTAGGGGAACAGTCTTTAAGATGTGGGACAGTTTTCTCAGCCCCTCACGTACCACAGCCCCTGAGGTGCGGGGTAGTGCCACAAGAAATCCTAAGTTTGCCCAGATGCTGAAGGAGTACCTTGCAGATCGAACAACTGTACTCCGACATTCCGCTGTGCCTTACAATTATTGGGTATCCAAGCTGGACACGTGGCATGAATTGGCTCTCTACGCCTTGGAAGTCCTGGCCTGCCCTGCTGCTAGCGTTTTGTCAGAGCGTGTTTTTAGTGCCGCAGGTGGAATCATTACAGATAAACGCACCCGCCTGTCAACTGAAAATGCTGACAGGCTGACTCTGATAAAGATGAACAAGGGTTGGATTGGGCCAGACTTCACCACACCACCAGCAAATGAGAGCGGAATTTAAAGTTTGCCATGTACCTCCACTCACCCATGGGTACACTTCTCGACTTTGGATAATCGCTGGACTGCTCCTCCTTCTCCTCATGCGCCATCATGATGACCGTTACAATAGTTAGGTCTTTGTTTCAGGTATACCCCCAGTGGTAAATTTTTTCGCCCATTCTTTGCAGAATGGACATTACAACGACAGGAGACCCGCTCCTTTGCAATGGGAACAATGTTTTGAGGCCCTCATGCACGTCTCTACCCAGGGACAACGTGTAGCCTCCCAATTTTTGGCTGCCCTGCCTAAGGGCTATACTGAAATACACCCACTTCCTTAAAATGGACACTTAATGTTTTGAGGCCCTCATGCACGTCTCTACCCAGGGACAACGTGTAGCCTCCCAATTTTTGGCTGCCCTGCCTAAGGGCTATACTGAAATACACCCACTTCCTTAAAATGGACACTTAATGTTTTGAGGCCCTCATGCACGTCTCTACCCAGGGACAATGTGGAGCCTCCCAATTTTTGGCTGCCCTGCCTAAGGGCTATACTATAATACACCCACTTCCTTAAAATGGACACTTAATGTTTTGAGGCCCTCATGCACGTCTCTACCCAGGGACAATGTGGAGCCTCCCAATTTTTGGCTGCCCTGGCAAAGGGCTATACTGAAATAGACCCACTTCCTTACAATGGGCACTTCAGGTTTAAAGGCCATCATGCACGTCTCTACCCAGGGACAATGTGGAGCCTCCCAATTTTTGGCTGCCCTGCCTAAGGGCTATACTATAATACACCCACTTCCTGACAATGGACACTTAATGTTTTGAGGCCCTCATGCACGTCTGTATGCAGGGGCATTGGTGAACCTCACAATTTAGGACTGCCCTGGCAAAGGAAAATACTACAAAGACTCACTTCCTCAAAATGGGCACATTAGACTCAAGAGGCCTTCATGTACGTCTCTTCTCAGGGACATCGGAGTGCCACACAATGTTTTCACGTAAAATCTTTCATGTATTGATCTCAAAAAGTAACATACACCAGCTCTATCTCACTATTGGGTATGTGCCCTTAACATTTCCGCCATGAAAAATCATTTTGGGGTCATTTTGGAAGGTTTTCTGGTGAGTCCGTAAAAATGGCGTAAAACGCGGACAAAATTGTTCACAGCTGTGACTTTTGAGTGATAAATGCTTCAAGGGGTCTTCCCCATGCTGTTGCCATGTCATTTGAGCACTCTTCTGAGACTTTTGTGACATTTTTAGGGTTTCTCCATGCTGCCGGGAGGTCATTTCACAAAAATACTCGGGTCTCCCATAGGATAACATTGGGCTCGTTGCTCGGGCCGAGTACACGAGTATCTTGGGAGGCTCGGCCCGAGCTTCGAGCACCCGAGCTTTTTAGTACTCGCTCATCACTAATAAGGACCATTGCCATATTTTCCCTGGCGTTGGAATACCGGAAGGCGCCCCTGGATCTTTTGTTTTGTTGTGGATTCCTTGCAGACTTTAAGGATCTATATTTATGTTTGGTGCTTTATCTTTGTGGTTCCAATAAAGCCCTTTGGATTGTTCCTTGGCCTGGCGTTCCTTACTGCTCTGCCGCATACCCCATCACAGTGTGGACAATGGAGTAAGGGTTTGGGCCCGTTTATGGATCTGAGACCAAAAAGTATTACCTCCTTTCTTTGATATCAATTTTATTGGCAGCTTAAAAAAAAATATTTCAAGGTTTTTAAAAGAGTTCAAGATACTCTGATTGGAGTGGGAATTTTTGGTATACACGATGTGTTGGCATTAAAGCAGGACATGGATCATGACTAAGACTATACGGCAATGTCTCATGTAAAAACACGTTGGGGATCTAATCTTTCATATTCCTGATTCTTTGGATACCCCCTGCAATGTGGACTTTTAACCTGCACAAATAAAGATGTAAGTTTTACTTTACCCAAGTCTATGATCCGCTGGATTTCTTTTGTTATTGTGTGTGGTTTTTTTACATTACCCTCATCGTACCCCACTGGAACCTTTTTTTGGGTGATATCATTGGTGGTCATTGATTTTAAAATATTTAAAAAAGATTGTATAGAGGTTCATTCGTATTGTCTCTTTTATCACAAGTTCGTGACACCATAGATGTGCTGAGCAAACTAGATGATATGGTGTTCCCGGCTGATACCTTTTTGGCCAGACTAGATGGTGAAGCTTTATATACTGTAACTCTATATTGTATGACAAGGGATGTTTTACTTATGGATATTTTCTAAGAACAAGAGTAATGCATTTCTGACAACAAAACATGTTGGTGCTTGAACGTCTTACTTTTGTCCAAAGACAAAACTTTTCGCTATTTGATGGGCATGCCTTTCATTAGCTCAGGGGTAATTGTGATGGGGGGCCTATGTGCCCCTATGCATGCTAATTTTTTCATGGGCTGGTGGGAGGAAAGAGTCATTTTTTTCAGAATGGTTATAAAAAGGGACTGTTTCCATCTTGTTATTGCTACGCTACATCAACAATGTTCTAATTTTATGGATGGACCAGTAAAAAAAAATCATAGAATTTACAGAAGAGCTGAATGTAAATTACAAATTGGTCTCAAAAGTTATCTCATAGGAGCAGCAGAAGGAGATTTATTTTTGAAATGTAAAGATCACGAAAAAGGAAGATAGCACACTGTCTAAGAAAGGGCAAGAAAGGGAGACGCTAGTAACAATAACCCCTTTTCGATGAGGGGCCTCAGAACCCTTAAGATGGGTCTTTTCTGGATAAGACCTACAAACGTAATGCACTAACCTACTTGTGTTTAATTCCTTTGTCAGCTGACCTTCCCAGCTACCATAAATGCAAACTGAAAGCATTGGTTTAAAGTAGGCTCCTGAGACATGACACATCTCCTGAGTGATGACCTGTGGATAACAAAAACATTCAATATTGAAGGTTGCTCCAACCGAAAGGCCACAAAGTTAACACTAATGCATGCCTTTATTATCTGCCACATGGACTATTGCAACCGCCGCTCTATGGCCTTCCTTCTAACACTCTTGTATGACAATCTATTCCAAACTATGCTGCTCGACTAATCCACCTATCTCCTCTCTACTCCCCGACTCATCTTCTTTGCCAATCCCTTCACTGGCTTCCCAGTACACAATGACTCCAGTTCAAGACCCTAAACATGACATACAAAGCCATCCACAACCTTTCTTCGCCATACATCTGTGACCTAGTCTCCTGGTACTTACATACACGTAACCACCGATCCTCCATACTCTAGAACTCTCTGCCACTACATATTAGACTCCCACCTACCTTGCAAAGCTTTAATAGGAACTTGAATACCTTCTTCCTCCGACGAGCTTACAACCTGCAGTAACCCTCAGTCTGCTCACACATCCCTTGTAGACTGTGAGTGTTCTTGGGCAGGGTTCTCTCTCCTCCTGTACCTGTCTGTGCCTTTTAGTGTTTATGATTATTTACTTGTCCCTATTATGTATACTCCTTTTCACATGTAAAGAACCTTGGAATAAATAGCGCTATAATAATAATAATAATGTCCACTACTCTATATTGACCGATAAACTTAGAGCTCAAAGTACCAGATGAACACTTCTACATGATCTTTTTAGCGGACAACCATACATACTCACACACAGGTCTGGACCTGAAAATTTATCACCAGCTGTGCATTTGTTAGAAGTAGATAACTCCCATGAAAGACAGACAACAGAGGTTTGCCCTCCGTGCATTCAAAACCTTACCCTCAGAAGCAGGATACTCAGTGGGAACGACCACCTCTCTCAACCATCTCTCCTGGGAGAGTAGTGATGCCTTGTATTAACCTGAAGTGAGAGTAGTAGAATATTGCCTCTTCTTTCCAGAAGCACCTTACCCACATCAGCCAGTAAAAAAAGGTGCTGATTTTATAAGGACAGTAGAGATAGTCGTATCCAAATAGTTATTTTTGCAAAAACCTACCCCAACTGATAAATTCTCTAGGCTGCCAATGAATCACAGCATTGTGTTCCATAAGTCAGGGAAGACCGCAAAAAATGGATGTGCGTAGTTCCTCCAAGACAAAAAAGAACAGGAGATCTTTGTGAAGAGTCCCTATACACAAGTTAACATTACGCTTAACTTGGGAAAAACTTATCTGGCTGAGAGGAACAGCATCACTGACCAATATGGCAATGGGTTTCAAATAGTACACTACATGAAAAATTTGCAAGCCTTATTAGTGTGCATGTCTTATGCTAAGCAGCCGCCCCTCCCCTCTAGTGTGGAGGTTGTGTGGCTGTGACATCAGCATCTTGCACCTTGGCTGCAGCCATCTTTATGAGGAAGGCTCACCACATCCTGTGTGTGCACATATCATTTGTCTTGGCTCCTTTTTGGTGTTTTTTTACACTACATGAAAGACCATGGGTCCACCCAAAATGAAAATCCACCATGTTGCCTCCTGCTCTTCTGTCCACTAGGACAGAGATAGTCTCAATTTTTCCACCAAAAACCACATCAGCTGTTATGGTGTACTGAGCTGCACGTATGGAGAAAATGTACACCCAAGTAACATCTTTCCACACAACCTGAGATATGTGGATTTTTAGAAGGTGTTACATGTTTGGGTATAGATGAACAAACCTAAAAAATAATAACACTTAAGACCACAATAAAAACATGCCCCTGTCCCATGGTAAACTGCATGTGAGCTGAGGTGAGGCCCCCTAACTGCATGGGTTTGTGAAAAATGGTCCTGTGGAACTTCCTCCTTAGGGAGAACAACATGGGGTGTGGTCCCCATAGGTCTCTTCATGAGGTGTATATCTTCCCTTATAGAAAGGATCATGGTGGCCTTCAACGAGTCTGGAGTGGAATACTGAGCCAGAGAGTCTCTGAGCAAACCTTAGAGACCCTGTCAAAAATGCCTCCTAAAAGCAGGATTATTCCACTGGGAGCTAGTGGCCCATATATTGAACGCAGAACAGTACTCCTCCTGCATTGCCCCATGCTGCGAGCTTATGGAGTTTAGACTTACCAAGGGAGACAAAATCATGGACATCACACACAAAGGCCAAAGTTGGGAAAAACTTGTCCACTGACCTTAAAAAATGTGAATCGGTTGACCATCACCACTTGCTGTTCCTCATTTCCGGAGGAATGAGAACAGAGCCTGACACAAAACTTGCAATCTTCCCTTAACAGCATGATTTTATTCCTCCCCAGAAAACCTTTCCAGGAGGACAATCTTGGGTCCTGGCTGAGTCTGGGCATGAGCTGAGATTAGTAGACTTGCAAATTCCTGCAGCTACTGCAAAATCTGCAAACACAGATCAAATACTTCCTGTGATAGATTTTGGAGAATGTGTGAAAAGGCCGCAGCCTGTGTCATATTGATAATTTTTAAAGTCACTTATAATGTGACGCTGGAACAAGGGTTTTCATGATGCAAAGTACAATTCAGGTTACAACAGGGATGGAAAAGGAAAGGAGGCCCTGATGATAATGAGCAGGGTTTGGGACACCTCCTTACACTTACCTGTGTTTGAACTCTGAGCTCCCCTAACATTCCTATACAAGTCTTTCCCTTGTTACCATCAGGTGCCTAGTCCCTATGTTTCCTTCCAATCCCTCTGGCAGAGGCCAGTGAGTGATCTAGACCTCCCCTCTCTAATAGTCCAAAACAGAGGAAGGTAAACAGATAGGGGAACAAAGACAAAAAGGATATACTTATACTTAAAAGCTGCAGCCAGACACCAGGGCTGCAGGCAACAGGCCTCCAGCAGCTACAAGCTCCAAGATGGTTAGTTAAGGATGAATCTCTATACCGAGCATCAGATGATGGAATAAGTGACTATTTAAGGTGAGAGGGAGTGATCACAAACCGGCTTCACCTGAGATGAACTAAAAAGAATCTACCATCAAAAAAAGAATACTTTGCCATTGCTGCACCAAAAGAGAGCAATTACAATTTTAAACCCAGAGTCTCACAAGGCAATGTGAGAATTAAAAACCAGAGCTGTTACATGTCTCCCAAAAATTTACAGGAGGATTTATCCTTCATTTAATGACTTCAATGTGAAAGATTCAGAGCTAAATGAAAAGTTTCAAAGATGTTAATGTCCAAAACAGTTGAATGATTTTGATGAACATGTGGTGGCAACACCAAGATCAGAATTATTTGTTATATAAATAAGCAGCATGGATGATCAATTTATCAGAATAATACACACATACAATAATAAATGGAAATAAGTGAAAAGTCTGATTAAGGCCCCCTTCACACGTCCGTGATACACGTGCGTGTTTGGTCCGTTTCCGTATATGCCGGAGACACGGCCAAACGTGCACCAATGTTAATCTATGATTGTGGTCACACGTCCGTTATTTCATTATGTCCGTGTGTGCGTGTCCGTGATCCGTATGTGTATGCGTTTTGCACGGATGCATGTCCGTTATCTGCACGGAGCACGCACACGTGGACACAATGAAAGTCTATGGGTATGTGCACACACGTTAGTAAACACGTATGCATCTACCTATAGTCCGTGTCCGTTTGGTGTTTTTATTTCTAGTGATGTCGGCTATTCTTTCTATTTCTGTGTATGTCGGTCAATCTCCCTGAGTCCGTCGGTCAGTCTCTCTGTCTCTCTGTCTGTCTGTCCCTCTCTCACAGTCTGTCGGTCAGTTTCCCCCCCTCTCTCATACTTACCGTTCCCCGATCTCCGGCGCAGCGCTGCACGGCATTCACACGGCAGCGGCGGCTTTTACTATTTTGAAAAAGCCGGCCGCTCATTAAACAATCTCCTATTCCCTGCTTTCCCCGCCCACCGGCGCCTATGATTGGTTGCAGTGAGACACGCCCCCACGCTGAGTGACAGGTGTCACACTGCACCCAATCACAGCAGCCGGTGGGCGTGTCTATACTGTGCAGTAAAATAAATAAATAAATAATTTAAAAAAAATGGCGTGCGGTCCCCCCCCAATTTTAATGCCAGCCAGAAAAAGCCATACGGCTGAAGGCTGGTATTCTCAGGATGGGGAGCTCCACGTTATGGGGAGCCCCCCACCCTAACAATATCAGTCAGCAGCCGCCCAGAATTGCCGCATACATTATATGCGACAGTTCTGGGGCTGTACCCGGCTCTTCCCGATTTACCCTGGTGCTTTGGCAAATCGGGGTAATAAGGAGTTATTGGCAGCCCATAGCTGCCAATAAGTCCTAGATTAATCATGTCAGGCGTCTATGAGATACCTTCCATGATTAATCTGTAAATTACAGTAAATAAACACACACACACCCGAAAAAATCCTTTATTAGAAATAAAAACACACACATGTACCCTGGTTCACCACTTTAATCAGCCCCAAAAAGCCCTCCATGTCCGGCGTCATCCAGGATGGTCCAGTGTCGCATCCAGCGCTGCTGCATGGAGGTGACAGGAGCTGCAGCAGACACCGCCGCTCCGATCACCTCCACGCAGCTAATGAAGACAGCCGTGCGATCAGCTGAGCTGTCCCTGAGGTTACCCGCTGTCACTGGATCCAGCGGTGGCCGCGGGTAACCTCAGTGACAGCTCAGCTGATCGCGCGGCTGTCTTCATTAGCTGCGTGGAGGTGATCGGAGCGGCGGTGTCTGCTGCAGCTCCTGTCACCTCCATGCAGCAGCGCTGGATGCGACACTGGACCATCCTGGATGACGCCGGACATGGAGGGCTTTTTGGGGCTGATTAAAGTGGTGAACCAGGGTACATGTGTGTGTTTTTATTTCTAATAAAGGATTTTTTCGGGTGTGTGTGTGTTTATTTACTGTAATTTACAGATTAATCATGGAAGGTATCTCATAGACGCCTGACATGATTAATCTAGGACTTATTGGCAGCTATGGGCTGCCAATAACTCCTTATTACCCCGATTTGCCAAAGCACCAGGGTAAATCGGGAAGAGCCGGGTACAGCCCCAGAACTGTCGCATATAATGTATGCGGCAATTCTGGGCGGCTGCTGACTGATATTGTTAGGGTGGGGGGCTCCCCATAACGTGGAGCTCCCCATCCTGAGAATACCAGCCTTCAGCCGTATGGCTTTTTCTGGCTGGCATTAAAATTGGGGGGGACCGCACGCCATTTTTTTTTAATTATTTATTTATTTATTTTACTGCACAGTATAGACACGCCCACCGGCTGCTGTGATTGGGTGCAGTGTGACACCTGTCACTCAGCGTGGGGGCGTGTCTCACTGCAACCAATCATAGGCGCCTGTGGGCGGGGAAAGCAGGGAATAGGAGATTGTTTAATGAGCGGCCGGCTTTTTCAAAATAGTAAAAGCCGCCGCAGCCGTGTGAATGCCGTGCAGGGCCGAGCCGGGGATCGGGGATCGGTGAGTATGAGAGAGGGGGGGAAACTTCAGTTACTCGGGGGATTAGCGGTCACCGGTGAATCCTTCACAGGTGACCGCTAATCAGTACTCGGCACAGACAGAGCCGCGGTATGAGGATGAAGTCGGGTGAAGTTCACCCGAGTTCATTCTCATCGCGAAACTCTGTCTGCTGTCAGCCGACGTTTATAAACGACATTGTGCATCACACACACGGACATTACACACGGACATTACACGTACACATACACGTTAATTCCACACGCACACACGGACGTTCTGCACACAAACACGGCTAGCATACGCAATTCACACAGGTGCCACACGGACCATAAAAACGGACACAAAAGCGGGACACGGACCCGAAAAACGGCCCGTAACACACGTGCGTGTTTTTCAAGGACGTGTGAAGGGGGCCTAAGACCTATTGGCCCATCTTGACACTTGATGGTAAGCTGGTCAAGGAAAGTCCTTCTATTATATACTGAAAAACGTATGGTAGAAGTTTAAAAGACTGTTTAGTCCACATTCATCTAACGTCTGAATTAACTGAGCACTTGATTAAATTGATTTGCAGATGTGCTAATTATAAGACTTGTGATGTTTTAAGCTGAGAATCAGAGTTTGAAACTGCTCCTACTGGCCTTAAATACAAATGCAGAGATTTCATCAGGTCCTCAAGAAGCACAGCCTAGAACAAAACGGCTGTCATCTATTAGTTACCTGCACCCACCAGCTTGATTTACTGTGCATGCAACCACTTAATTACTACCTCCTGGACTTTCTGTTTACATGCTTCAGGTTGAGCACCATTGGAAACAGTCTCACTTCACTATAGGGCTCACCAACTTTTCTGAAGTTCATTGATTGGTTAATTGTGCCGGACATTCTTTTATTTGACTGTACATAATATACAGACATGGATAATTGTAGTAGAAGAAATGTTGACAAAATGAAAATTGTCTGTAGGATACGAGGGTTAAGACATTCATTTCTATGCTTCTACAGGAGATACTCAATTGCTTAGATTTATTGTCATTAACTTTGGAAAGATATAATAACTGAGGAATGGGTGGATCATCCTTAAGGCCCCGTTACACGCTGCGATTTATCTGATGATCTCAGTAGCGATGTGACACTCCCAGATCGTAGTTATGATTTGCCGAGATCGCACATAGGTCGTTTATTTGCAGTCACACATAGCGATCTCACAAACGACGCAACTGCGATCAGCAATATATTGTTTGACCAAGGCGGTCATTTGGATGTTGTTTGTCATTGGCAGGGTGTCAAACATAGCAATATGTCTGCTGCATTCCAAACGACGAACAATATTTTGAAAATGTACGACGTGTCAACGATCAACGATTTTCAACCTATTTGCGATCGTTTGGAGTCGCACGTAGGTGTCACATGCAACGACGTTGCTAACGATGATAGAGGTGCGTCACGGAAACCGTGACCCTGACGACATATCGTCAGATAAATCGTAGCATGTAACGGGGCCTTAAGTTCTAAAATCCTTGTCCATGCTTGTGTCCTGTAAGGTCTGCATTACTATGTTCATCAGAAATGGTTAGCATTCAATGTATTTCAAGTAACACTAATGGATTATGTGATTAGTGGTGCCCCTTATTGATGTTAGATAGTTGATTTAAGGATGTGATTGTATAGGCATTACTCTCCAATATCGTAGCAATAATTGGAAGTGACTATTCAGGAGTTGTTAAAAAAAGGGGACAAAACAAGTGCTAAAACAGAAGAGACAATAATTACTCTTGTGATTAGGAGCTATATAACTTAGGAGAGAGACTAGGGGATTGTGGTTTTTATTTGTCATTTACTTTGTGATACATCAGGATCTCTATTACCTACAGTAAGTTCACATTTGTAATATGTCTATGTCGGGGTCATTTAAATTATTTAATAAAGATTAAGTTTTATTACCCTTTATTTGTAAGCCACTGAATCACTTTCACCTTGTTCTTCATAAATGCAACAGTTGTGAATTTTGGATTATTGTCCATTTGAAAAAGTGCACATCTACCAAGGGCATATTGTGATTATAGCATTGTCTTCAATATAGAGCAGTAAATCTTTAGATTTACAAAAAAATGTTGCAATATGTTGCCAATTTGTTCCTTCCATACCTAGACTTAGTGTGGTCCCTAAAAATCATAGAGGTTATTCAAAAAAATTAGATGCAATGCTCTGCAAAAATATATATACAAATGGTAAAACAAGTATTGAACATGTCATCAATTTTCTAAGAAAGTATATTTCCAAAGATGCCATTAACCTAAAATTCTTAATGTTACGAAATCACTAGTGATGAGCGAGTACTAAAAAGCTCGGGTGCTCGAGGCTCGGGCCGAGCATCCCAAGATACTCGTGTACTCGGCCCGAGCACCGAGCCCAATGTTATCCTATGGGAGACCCGAGTATTTTTATGAAATGACCCCCGGCAGCATGTAGAAACCCTAAAAATGTCACAAAAGTCTCAGAAGAGTGCTTAAATTACATGGCAACAGCATGGGGAAGACCCTTTGAAGCATTTATCACTCAAAAGTCACAGCTGTGAACAATTTTTTCCGCGTTTTAGGCCATTTTTACGGACTCACCAGAAAACCTTCAAAAATGACACCAAAATGAATTTTCATGGCAGAAATGTTAAGGGCACATACCCAATAGTGAGATAGAGCTGGTGTATGTTACTTTTGGAGATTACATGAAAGATTTTACGTGAAAACATTGGGTGGCACTCCGATGTCCCTGAGAAGAGACGTACATAAAGGCCTCTTGAGTCTAATGTGCCCATTTTGAGGAAGTGAGTCTTTGTAGTATTTTCCTTTGCCAGGGCAGTCCAAAATTGTGAGGTTCACCAATGCCCCTGCATACAGACGTGCATGAGGGCCTGTAAACCTAAAGTGCCCATTGTAAGGAAGTGGGTCTATTGTAGTATAGCCCTTAGGCAGGGCAGCCAAAAATTGGGAGGCTCCACATTGTCACTGGATAGAGACGTGCATGAGGGCCTGTAAACCTGAAGTGCCCATTGTAAGGAAGTGGGTCTATTGTAGTAAAGTCCTTAGGCAGGGCAGCCAAAAATTGGGAGGCTCCACATTGTCCCTGGATAGAGACGTGCATGATGTCCTGTAAACCAGAAGTGCACATTGTAAGGAAGTGGGTCTATTGTAGTATAGCCCTTTGGCAGGGCAGCCAAAAATTGGGAGGCTCCACATTGTCCCTGGATAGAGACCTGTTAGGTTCTTAGTGTGTCCGTGCTTGCATTTAAAAACCGCACGTGTGTGCCTGTTGGTGGCAGCGTTCAGGTGCACTTGTTTGCGTTTTGCACAAACTTGGATATAATGCACAAGTCTAGTAAATACACATCAGCACAGCATTGCAAAATGCGCAAGGGCGTTGGCAACGAACAATGAAGTGGACGAGATGGTGGTGCAGGCAGAGACCGAGGTCGTGTGCAAGCTCTAATTTCGCCACAACAAAGGGCCACATCTACTCGCTCGCACATCCTGTCCCAAATTCTTGGGGACCGCAGCAGTACACCGCTCTTGATCCAAGACCAGTGTCAACAGGTTGTTAGTTGAATAGCGGATAATGCTTCCAGTCAGATTGGCACCACCACAAACACTCTGTCTTCCACACGGTCAAGAGTCAGTAGCCGTGATACTGCACCGCACATTTCAGAACCTGATCCTCCTTCCTACCACCAGGCCGAGTACACGTCCACGGACACTCAGAAGAGCTGTTCACGTTTCCATTCACACATTCTGGCCTCTCACCAGCTCCTGTTGAAGTGGGTCATGACGAGATTGTATGTACAGATGCCCAAATATTTGAGCAGCCACGTTCTCACGAAGTTGGCAATGTGTCTCAACAAGGGGTGGACGATGATGAGATACAATTGTCAGGAAGTCAGGAGGAGGAGCAGGGTGCGGAAGAAGAAGACAACGTGGTGGATGATCCAGTAACTGACCCAACCTGGCAGGAGGATATGCAGAGCGAGGACAGCAGTGCAAAGGGGGAGGGAGGCGTAGCATCCCAACAGGCAGTAAGAAGCAGGGTGGTGGCCCCAGGCAGAAGTCAGGCAACCGTTCCCCGGAACAACAACACGACACAAGGTGCCTGTACAAATGTTAGGTCTTCCCGAGTCTGGCAGTTTTTTAAGTTGGCTCCAGATGATTCTAAAAAGGCCATTTGCAACACCTGCCATGCCAGCATCAGCAGGGGTACCAAAACTAGCAGCTTGACCACCACCAGCATGATCAGGCACATGTCAGCCAAGCACCCGACTTTGTGGGATGTACAACAGAGTCGAGGAGCAGTGCTTGCTGATGTCAAGCCTTCTCCGGCCCTGCACCAGCAGTTGCCCACGCAGAAATAACACCATCATCAAGCACGTCCTTGTCCCAGCGCAGCGTTCAGTTATCCATTCAGCAAACCTTTGAACGCAGGCGCAAATACACTGCCAACGCCCCACATGCCACACTTCTAAATGCTAACATTTTGCGACTGCTTGCGCTGGAAATGTTGCCTTTTAGGCTGGTGGAGACAGAAGCATTCCGCGACCTGATGGCGGCAGCTGTCCCACGTTACTCGGTCCCCAGCCGCCACTATTTCTCCTGGTGTGCCGTCCCCGCATTGCATAAACACGTGTCACAAAACATCACACGTGTCCTGAACAATGCTGTTTCAGCCAAAGTCCACCTAACCACAGACACGTGGACAAGTGCTTGTGGGCAAGGCCGCTACATCTCGTTGACGGCACACTGGGTTAATATTGTGGAAGCTGGGACCCAGTCTGAGCGAGTGACGGAACACGTCCTTCCCACACCAAGGTTTGCAGGCCCTACCTCAGTCAGGGTTTCACCTACACTCTACAGCTCCGGAATGTCATGCTCCTCAGCCTTCTCCTCCTCCTGCGCATCCTCATCCACTTTACCCTCCACACCAGTCCCAAGCTGGAAGCACTGCAGCACTGCCTCGGCGAAGTGGCAACAGGCTGTGCTGAAGCTAATCTGCATAGGTGACAAACCCCACAATGCAGAAGAGGTGTGGACAGCTCTGAAACAGCAGGCAGATCACTGGCTCACACCTCTGAACCTAAAGCCAGGAAAGGTCGTGTGTGACAATGGCCGGAACCTGGTGGCGGCTTTGAGGCGAGGCCAGCTGACACATTTTCCATGCGTGGCCCATGTGCTCAACCTCGTGGTTCAGCGGTTTCTAAAGTCATACCCAGAGCTGTCTGATCTGCTGGTAAAAGTTCGCCACCTGTCTGCACATTTTCGAAAGTCACCTACTGCTTCAGCCGGCTTTGCCGGCTTTCAGCGCTATTTGCATCTTCCGGCTCACAGACTGGTGTGTGATGTCCCCACGTGTTGGAATTCAATTCTGCACATGTTGGTCAGGATATGTGAGCAGAAGAGGGCAGTTGTTGAGTACCTGCATCACCTAAGCCGTCGGGAAAAGGGTCAAACTCCACACATAACACCTGAGGAGTGGAGATGGATGTCCGACCTATGTACCATCCACCAAAACTTTGAGGACTCCACCAAGATGGTGAGCGGCAATGAGTTGGAGCAAGAAACAGTAGTGGGTGTGGGTGATAACACACAGCCCAGCCTCGTCTCATCACAACGTGCAGTGGAGGACTATGACGAGGAGGAGGATGAAGACATGGAGCAACTCTCCGGCCAAATTGAGGATATGACATGCAGTCATATCCTCGGTTCAGCGTGGCTGGCCAGAGGACAGGGTAGATGATGAGGAGGAGGAGGACAGCATGTTCAGTCATCGTGTTGGTCAGGATACTGAAATGATGGCTGTTAAGAGTCTGGCGCACATGGCTGACTTTATGGTAAGCTGCCTGTCTCGTGACCCTCGCGTTAAGAACATCTTGGCCGACAATCATTACTGGTTGGTAACACTGTTAGACCCACGCTAAAAGGAGAACTTTATGTCTCTTATTCCCGAGGTGGAGAGGTCAGGCAAAATGCAGCAGTTCCAGAAGGCCATAGTCACGGAAGTAGGCAAAGCATTCCCCTCACAAAACGCTAGCGGCATAGGTCAGGAATCAGTGGACAACCAAGGCGTACAGCCGAGAGGGGCACAAGTCCAATCCGCCAGAGGTAGGGGAACAGTCTTTAAGATGTGGGGCAGTTTTCTCAGCCCCTCACATACCACAGCCCCTGAGGTGCGGGGTAGTGCCACAAGAAATTCTAAGTTTGCCCAGATGCTCAAGGAGTAAGTTGCAGATCGAACAACTGTACTCCGACATTCCTCTGTGCCTTACAATTATTGGGTATCCAAGCTGGACACGTGGCATGAATTGGCTCTCTACGCCTTGGAAGTCCTGGCCTGCCCTGCCGCTAGCGTTTTGTCAGAGCGTGTTTTTAGTGCCGCAGGTGGAATCATTACAGATAAACGCACCCGCCTGTCAACTGAAAATGCTGACATGCTGACTCTGATCAAGATGAACAAGGGTTGGATTGGGCCAGACTTCACCAGCAAATGACAGCGGAACATAAAGTTTGTAACGGGAATTTGCCATGTACCTCCACTCACCCATGGGTACACACTTCTGGACTTTGGCTAATCGCTGGACTGCTCCTCCTTCTCCTCATGCGCCACCATGATGACCGTTACAATAGTTAGGCCGTTGTTTCAGGTATACCCCCAGTGCTAAATTTTTTCACCCATTCTTTCAGAATGGGCATTACAACGACAGGAGACCCGCTCCTTTGCAATGGGAACAATGTTTTGAGGCCCTCATGCACGTCTCTATCCAGGGACAATGTGGAGCCTCCCAATTTTTGGCTACCCTGCCAAAGGGCTATACTACAATAGACCCACTTCCTTACAATGGGCACTTCAGGTTTTCAGGCCATCATGCACGTCTCTATCCAGGGACAATGTGGAGCCTGACGCTGCCACCGACAGCCACACACGTGCGGTTTTTAAATGCAAGCACGGACGCAATAAGAACCTTACAGGTTTTTAGGAGCGACAATTACTGAGAAGTTTGACACTATCAGACACTGCTGACTGACGTGTATTAATCACTAGACTTGTGCATTATATACTAGTTTGTGCAAAACGCACACAAGTGCACCTGTACACTGCCACCGACAGCCACACACGTGCGGTTTTTAAATGCACGCACGGACGCACTAAGAACCTAACAGCTTTTTAGGAGCGACAATTACTGAGAAGTCTGAAACTATCAGGACTGTTTCAGACTGTGTACACCAGCCCCAGATATGATGAAGGCTGGTATACGGTAACCACTAGGAATGGCTATATACCCTGCCTGCCTGCCTGTATACAGCTACAATAGTCCTGAGAAGGACTCTTCTGGTCCCTAGCCTGTATTCCGACCTGGCTATACCCTGCCTGCCCTGCCTTTATACAGCAACAATAGTCCTGAGAAGGACTCTGCTCCTGTACTCCGACCTGGCTATACCCTGCCTGCCTGTATACAACTACAATAGTCCTGAGAAGGACTTCTGGTCACACTGTTTGCAGCCCTGCTACAGAAATAACTATAAAGGGCCGCAAACCTTTCCCTGAAGCAGCAACACTCTCCCTGCACTGACTGTCTGGATGGCTGTGTGCAGAGCACAGCGCGCCCGCCGGTATAAAGGCTCGGTCACGCTGTGCAGGCCGGCCAATCACTGCAATTCCACCACTAACAGGGCTGTGGCATTGCAGTGGTCTGCCAGCCAATCCCTGCATGAGGGCTGGCTCTCAAAAGAGCGCCAACATGCAGGGATGAAGACCTCGGGTACAGCACGAGTATCGCGAGATTACTCGGTCCCTGCCGAGTAGCCCAAGTACAGTGATACTCGAGCGAGTACCGAGTAGTGACAAGCATACTCGCTCAACACTAGAAATCACCCAATCCACAGAGGCATGGAAATAAAATGATAGATGTCCATAAATTAAGTGATGAATAATAATGAGACATTATAAAAGGAATACGTATTGAACATATGGGAAAAAAAGATGTACAAAAAGTCATGAAAAGTCATGACACCAGCTGAAATCTGTCAGTAATTAGAAAGTAATCCTCCCACTTAATAAAAAACAATATCAGCTGGTTCAACTAATGGTTATAAGAAGGTGTCTCAATGCTAAGGTGCCACACAAGTAACAGCTCTTGATGGGAAAAAACAGTGAGCTGTGTCAAGACCTTCACAAACTTATGGTTGCAAAACTTACTGATGACATTGGTTACTGAAGAATATCTAAGCTACTGAAGGTTCGAGTAAGCACTGTTGGCACAATAATCTGGAAGTGGAGAAAAACATTAGCAGGTACTCCCCACAATATTTTAGACAGAGGAGTGAAAATACAGTCATAAGAAAACGTTTGGGCACCCCTATTATTGTTAACCTTTTTTCTTTATAACAATTTGAGTTTTTGCAACAGCTATTTCAGTTTCATATATCTAACAACTGATGGACTGAGTAATATTTCTGGATTGAAATGAGGTTTATTGTACTAACAGAAAATGTGCAATTTGCATTTAAACAAAATTGACCGGTACAAAAGCATGGTCACCCTTATCAATTTCTTGATTTGAACACTCCTAACTACTTTTTACTGACTTACTAAAACACTAAATTGGTTTTGTAACCTCATTGAGCTTTGAACTTCATAGACAGGTGTATCTAATCATGAGAAAAGGTATTTAAGGTGGCCACTTGCAAGTTGTTCTCCTATTTGAATCTCCTATGAAGAGTGGCATCATGGGCTCCTCAAAACAACTCTCAAATGATCTGAAAACAAAGATTATTCAACATAGTTGTTCAGGGGAAGGATACAAAAAGTTGTCTCAGAGATTTAAACTGTCATTTTCCACTGTGAGGAACATAGTAAGGAAATAGAAGAACACAGGTACAGTTCTTGTTAAGCCCAGAAGTGGCAGGCCAAGAAAAATATCAGAATGGCAGAGAAGAATGGTGAGAACAGTCAAGGACAATCCACAGACCACCTCCAAAGACCTGCAGCATCATCTTGCTGCAGATGGTGTAAATGTGCATTGGTCAACAATACAGCGCACGTTGCACAAGGAGAAGCTGTATGGGAGAGTGATGCGAAAGAAGCCATTTCTGTAAGACGCCACAAACAGAGTCCCCTGAGGTATGCAAAAGCACAATTGGACAAGCTAGTTACATTTTGGAAGAAGGTCCTGTGGAGTGAAGAAACAAAGATTGAATTGTTTGGTCATACAAAAAGGCGTTATGCATGGAGGCAAAAAAACACGGCATTCCAAGGAAAGCACTTGCTACCCACAGTAAAATTTGGTGGAGGTTCCATTATGCTTTGGGGCTGTGTGGCCAATGCCGGCACCAGGAATCTTGTTAAAGTTGAAGGTCGCATGGATTCAACTCAGTATCAGCAGGTTCTTGACAATAATCTGCAAGAATCAGTGACGAAGTTGAAGTTACGCAAGGGATGGATATTTCAGCAAGACAATGATCCAAAACACCGCTCCAAATCTACTCAGGCATTCATGCAGAGGAACAATTACAATGTTCTGGAATGGCCATCCCAGTCCCCAGACCTGAATATGATTGAACATCTGTGGGATAATTTGAAGTGTGCTGTCCATGCTCGGCGACCATCAAACTTAACTGAACCTGAATTGTTTTGTAAACAGGAATGGTCAAATATACCTGTAACCAGGATCCAGGAACTCATTAAAAGCTACAGGTAGCGACTAGAGGCTATTTTTGCAAAAGGAGGATCTACAAAATATTAATGTCACTTTTATGTTGAGGTGCCCATACTTTTGCACCAGTCAAATTTTGTTTAAATGCAGATTGCACATTTTCTGTTAGTACAATAAACCTCATTTCAATCCAGAAATATTACTCAGTCCATCAGTTATTAGATATATGAAACTGAAATGACTGTTACAAAAACCCAAATTGTTATAAAGAAAAAAGGTTAACATTAATAGGGGTGCCCAAACTTTTTCATATGACTGTAGTTATCAAAAGAGCTGTTCAAAAGCCAAGGACCACCTGTGTAGAACTACAGAAAAACTTGAAATCAGCAGATAAAAATGTTACAACGAAAACAATAAGCAATGCACTCAACCTTCAAGGCTTGTATGCATGCAAGACTCCATTGCAGAACAAAAAATTTGTTCAATCATGATTAAAGTTTACTCAACAAAATTATGAGAAATCTGTGAAATACTGGGAGAGTATAGTCTGGTCAGATGAGACCAAAATTGAACTCTTTATATGCAATAATACACACCATGTTTACAGGAAAAATGCACTGCATCTCACCTCAAAAACAACAATAAAACAGTGAAGTTTGGAAAAGGAAAAAGCATGGTGTATGGCTGGGTTTTTTTTTAGCATACAGCACTGGCAAACTTCATGTAATTTAAGCAAAATGTCCTACCCAGTATAAGAAAACTTGATTTGAGTCGAAGATCATTGGACTTCCAGCAAGAAAAAGATCCAAAGGATGCATCCAAAAGAACACAGAAATAGTTGAAAAAGAAAAAAATTGACTGTTTTAAAATAACCAGCAATGGGTCCTGGCCTCAATCACAGTGAAAATATTTGGGGTGAGCTGAAATCTGCCATTGGGAAAAAGAGCCCTGCAAACATTCAAGAGCTTGAACAAACTGCAAATAAAGAGTGGGAGGAAATACCAGCTGAAGTAACATTTGGACACTGTCATTATTGGGTGTGCAACCAAGTGTTAAATAGGGGTGCTTTTATTGCTGCACATGCTGTTTATTTTGTTTCTTCTTTCACACGTAAGTTGACAAACAATATGTTGTTGTTTTACTTTTGAGCACGAATTAAGAAATCTTGAGGACATACAAGATTTCAAAAATTTGTATCAATAAATTAGAATATCATCAAAAGTTAATTTATTTCTGTAATTCAATAGAAAAAGGGAAACATATTTTAGTCATTACAAACAGAGTGATCTATTTCAAGTGCTTATTTCTGTTAATGTTGTTGATTTTGGCTTACAGCCTATGTAAAATTAAAAATTATCTCAGAAAATTAGAATAATTACCACAAAACACCTCCAAAGGCTTCCTAAGCATGTAAAATTTAGTCTGGTTCAGTACGTTAAACAATCATGGGGAAGCCTGTTGACTTGACAGATGTTCAGAAGGCAGTCATTTACACACTCCAGAAGGAGGGTAAGCCACAAAAGGTCATTGCTAAAGAAGCTGGCTGTTCACAAAGTGCTGTATCTAAGCATAGTAATGCAAAGTTGAGTGGAAGGAAAAAGTGTGGTAAAAAAGGTGCACAAACAACTGGGATAACCCCAGCCTTGACAGAATTGTTAAGAAAAGGCCATTCAAAAATTTGGGGGAGATTAACAAGTAGTAGACTGCTGCTGGATTCAGTTCTTCCATAGCCATCACACACACGTATCCAGGACATGGGCTACAATTGTGGCATTTCTTGTGTCAAACCACTCATGACCAATAAACAATGCCAGAAGCATCTTACCTATCTTACCTTGGCCAAAAAGAACTGGACTGTTGATCAGTGGTTCAATGTGTTGTTTTCAGATGAAAGTAAATTTTGCATTTCATTTGGAAATCAAGGTCCCAGAGTTTGGAGGAAAAGTAGAGAGGCACGCAATCCAAGTTTTTCTGGTCTAGTGTAAAGTTTCCACAATCAGGGATGGATTGGGGAGCCATGTCTGCTGGTTTGGGTCCACTGTGTTTTATCAAGACCAAAGTCAGCATAGATATCTACCAGGAAATTTTAGAGCACTTCATGCTTTCCTCTGCTAACAAGCTTTTTGAAGATGGAAATTTCATTTTCCAGCAGGACTTGGCACCTGTCAAAAGTACTAATGCCTTGTTTAATAACAACAGTATCACTGTGCTTGATTGGCCAGCAAACTCGCTTGACTTAAAACCCATTGAGAATCTAAGGGGTATTGACAAGAGGAAGATGTGAGACACCAGACCCAACAATTCAGACTATCTGAAGGTTGCTATCAAAGCAACCTGGGCTTCCATAACACCTTAGCAGTGCCACAGGCTAATTACCTCCATGCCACGCCGCATTGGTGTAGTAATTCATGAAAAAGGAGCCCAAACCAAGTATTAAGTTTATTTACTGTACATGCTTTTCAGTGGGCCAACATTTCTGAGTTTAAAATTATTTTTTTACTTGGTCTTATATGAGGAGCTGCTAATAAGTCTTTGGCTTTACAAAAAGAAACAAGATAGGATGATGAAACTTTACATTTATTCCACATACTCTCCACAGATGTCAAGATACTTGTTACATTGGTATTCCAAGTTATGTAAGGCTAGCAAAAAAGAAGGATTTCGGTTGTGCCTAAAACCATGCATACATAGTAGCCATGGCATCAGAAATGGTGTGAAATTTGGTACCCTTGAGGTGTTTCTTCAGGTTTGTAAACAGATGAATGTTGGAGGGAGCTAGATCTGGTGAATAAGGTGGGTGGTCAACCAGCTGGAAGCCCAGCTCTGCCAGTTTTGCCATAATTACTTGTACAGTGTGAGCGGAGGCGTTGTCTTGCATGAAAAAGATTCTTTTGGATAGATCGACACACCTTTTGGCTTTCAGAGCTGACTTCAATTGGTCCAAATGTTCAATGTAATACCTTGTATTGATGGTGGATCCCTTTTGAAGGTAGTCCACTAGCAGCACGCCATCCTAATCACAGTAAACAGAGGCTATCACCTTAGTGGTTGATTTTTGCACCCTGAACTTCTTTGGATGAGGAGAACCACTGTGCCTCCCCTCTTTTCACTGCTCCTTTTATTCAGGGTCATACAAATAAATCCAGGTCTCATCCATAGTGACCAGTTGATTCAGGAAGTTCTTATGAGTCTGGAAACGCTAACAAATGGACCGGGAAGTTTTCACTCTCTTGTTTCTCTGATCTGTTGTCAAATGTTTAGGGACCCACTTTGCAGATAGCTTCTTCATGTCCAAATGTTCATGGATAATGACACAAACACATTCATTGAAAAGGGATGTCTGCTATTGGTTTAGCTGAAATTTCTTGATTCTCGAGAATGAGGTTGTGCACAGCATCGACGATCTCCGGAACAACAACCACTCTCGATCGTCTAGGACATTCCTCACCATTGGAGCTGAAGTGGCCTGTTTTAGATTTGGCAACCCAGTTCTTAACTGTGGAATATGAAACGGCATTGATCCCCCAATGTCTGTGACACCATGAATATCCTTCACGGACTTTCCTTGCAGAAACAAGAATTTTATCATTCCTCTTCTTTCAGTTGCTGTGAATATCGCATTAGACTCAGGCCAAATACTTATCAGCAGCCCCTTGTATAATATTCTAATTTTTCTGAGATAATGCCTTTTGGGTTTTTATTGGCTGTAAGCCATAATCATCAATATTAACAGAAATAAACACTTGAAATAGATCACTCTGTTTGTAATGACGCTATGTAATACATGTGTTTCCTTTTTGTATTGAATGACTGAAATAAATTAACTTGTTGATGATATTCTAATTTATTGAGATACACTTGTAACTTTTATACATTTCCATTTATTCCTGAAGATCTTGTACAGTGTATTAAAAAAGTTAAGGGTGCCAATAATTGTGATCAGCACTGTATAGTGAATATTACTACTCTAATGGGGCCATATAAAAAAATAGACTGAATCACATTTCTAGTTCACTCAGGTATATCATATCTTTGCAAAAAAAGGTAACTTGGAGCTGCATAAAAGTATCAATGCTTTTTTCATGTTAGCGTCTTCCTGGAGGTGTAATTGTTAAAAAGTACATGGTTTCTGTTTATATGAACACTCATCAATGAGTGAAGACACAGGATAGAATGGTGCTAAATTGGGATTCCAACAAGTTTTTATAAATTATTATTGTCATAGGGATTTAAAATCTAAAGTAAGCAAAACACATTAAAAATTTAAGTACACTTCATACAAGCCTGACCTAGGATTTTGTCATCTTAGCTTCTTCAAGGTTTACAGTTAGATCCATATATATTTGGACAGAGACAACATTTTTCAAATTTTTGTTCTGTCCATTACTACAATGGATTTTAAACAAAACAATTCACATGCAGTTGAAGTCTAGACTTTCAGCTTTGTTTCAGTGGATTGAAAAAAAATCATTGCATAAAAATGTGAGGAATTAAAGCATTTTTTACACTCAGTCCTTTCATTTTAGGGGCTCAAAGGTAATTGAACAAATTAAATATTTGTAAATAAAATGTTCATTTATAATATTTGGTTGAAAACCCTTTGTTGGCAATGACTGCCTGAAGTCTTGAACTGATGGACATCACCAGTCACTGTGTTTCCACCTTTTCCTCCTCTACCAGGCCTTTACTGCACCAGTTTTCAGTTGCTGTTTGTTTGTGGTCCTTTCTGTCTGAAGTTTAGTCTTTAAAGGGAACCTGTAAGGTAATTTATATGTTCTAACGTAGTAGCAATGTGATATGTGGCCTAGTAACCCCTTCCTACTCATCCCTGTGTTGTAATAGTGTGTAATGTGAATGTATTATTATTTTTATTATTATTCATTATTATAGTGCCATTAATTCCATGGTGCTTTACAAGTGAAAAAGGGTATACATAAACACTAGTACAACAATCATTAACAGTACAAAATAGACTTGTACAGGAGGAGAGAAGACCCTGCCCGCGAGGGCTCACAGTCTACAGGGAATGGGTGAGGGTACAGTAGGTGAGGACAGAGCTGGTTGCGCAGTGGTGAACTGGACTGAGGGTATTGTAGATTGTAGGCTTGTCGGAAGAGGTGAGTCTTCAGGTTCCTCTTGAAGCTTTTCACGATAGGAGAGAGTCTTATATGCTGGGGTAGAACGTTTCAGAGTATGTGGGAGGCACGGGAGAAATCTTGTATGCGATTGTGGGAAGAGGAGTTAAGAGAGCAGTAGGGAAGGAGATCTTATAAGGATCTGAGGTTGCGTGCAGGTAGATACCAGGAGACTAGGTCACAGATGTAAGGAGGAGACAGGTTGTGGATGGCTTTGTAGGTTATGGTTAATGTTTTGAACTGGAATCTTTGGGCAATGGGAAACCAGTGAAGGGATTGTCAGAGTGGTGAGGCTGGGGAATAGCGAGGGGAGAGGTGGATTAGGCGGGCTGCAGAGTTCAGGATAGATTGGAGTGGTGCAAGAGTGTTGGAAGGGAGGCCAGAAAGCAGAGAGTTGCAGTAGTCGAGGTGGGAGATGATGAGGGCATGTCCTAATGTTTTTGCTGATTCTTGGTTAAGGAAGGCACAGATCCAGGAGATATTTTTGAGTTGTAGTCAGCATGAGGTGAAGAGGGCTTGCATATGCGGTTTGAAGGATAGAGCAGAGTCAAGGGTTACTCTAAGGCAACAAGCTTGTGAGACTGGGGAGAGTGAGCAGCCATCAACTTTGATGGATAGGCTTCGTGGAGGAATTAAATGAGGAGGAGGAAAGACAAGGAATTCAGTTTTGTCCATGTGAAGCTTTAGGAATCGCGCAGAAAAGAAGGATGAAATAGCAGAGAGACATTGGAGGATTTTGGTTAGTAAGGAGGTAATGTCAAGTCCAGAGAGGGAAATCTGAGTATCATCAGCATAGAGATGAAACTGACAGCTGTGGGACTCTACGAGCTGTCCCAAGCCGAAGGTGTAGATGGAGAACAGCAGGGGTCCAAGAACTAAACCTTGGCGGACTCCAACGGATAGAGGGTGGGATGAGGAGGTGGTCTGAGAGTGTGAGACGCTGACAGTTCGGTCAGTTAGGTATGAAGAGATCCAAGATAGAGCCAAGTATGTGATGCCCAGAGAGGAGAGAATCTGTAATAGGAGGGAGTGGTCTACTGTATCAAAGGCAGAGGACAGGTCCAGGAGGAGGAGGACAGAGTAGTGTCGCTTGTGTCATGGGCGGGGAGGGCGCTGCGCTCACCACGCTCGGGTCCGGCGCTACTGCTGCTGCTGCTTGGTGGCTCGAGTGGTGGGCCGGATACGGGGACTCGAGCGGCGCTCCTCGCCCGTGAGTGAAAGGGGATAATTTTTGGGTTTGAGAAGTCAATCCGTGACGCCACCCACGGTTTGTGGAGAGGTTGGGACACCACCGCTGCTCTGGACAGGGATGCCGGGAGCGATGACAGGGAGTAGCTGAGATGTTTCTCTCCCCTCCGTGGGTAGGGGGTTTTGGTGGTCCCGGGTCCCGGTGATGGTGACTGTAAGGTGTACGGCGGGGTTTGGCGAGGTGCAGGGTCGCGGGGGTGGCAGCGCAGTGCCAGGCAGCACTGTGGTACTCACTCAACCAATGACGTAGATGGAGTCTCTGGTAAAACAAATGGCTGGATGGACGGGTCCCGCAGCCGGCTGCGATGGTCACTCCCGGTAGGTTGGCGGTGACTGTCCCTCTCTGCACCTGTGTTGTGTTGTCGGCTCCGATGGCTTCCCACCGGTAACCCGCTCCCCAGCGGTGTATTTGCCAGAGGAGCCCCTTTTTGCCCGCAGGCTCTGGCCCTGGGAACTCTAGCTGTGGCGGTAGCTGTATTTCCATTCACGGTTGAGCAGTTGCCTTCAGTCGGGTCTTTACTGCTGAGGAACCCGTCGCTGACGGATTTGACCGGTTTAACGGTGACTCCAAGCCTGGTCGGGGTCCGTAAACCCTGCCGAATGGTGCTGGCTTCTCTTTGCTCCCCGTTTCGGTACCGGCGGGCCACCGCCCATCCCCGGTCCTCACGGTTGTGCGTCAATTGGCCTCGCCTGCAGACGGTCACCACCGTCTGCCAACCTTGCTCTTGGGTGCCCGGGCCACGTACCCAGACACGGTCAGTCTTCTCTTGCTCCTCCACTACCACTCTCCCTAACTCGACTCCAAAACTCTATCTGACCTCCTTTCCCGCCTCCAGGACTGCGAACTCCTCGGTGGGTGGGGCCAACCACCTGGCTCCACCCCACCTGGCGTGGACATCAGCCCCTGGAGGGAGGCAACAAGGATTTGTGTGTGTGACTGATGTGCCTAACTGGGGTGTGGGGTGTGTTGTTGCAGTACCTGTGACGTCCTGGCTTGTCCAGGGCGCCACACTTGGCTTTGGCAGTTAGTAGGTCATTGGTGACTTTAGTTAGTGCAGTTTCAGTAGAGTGATGCGGTCGGAAGCCAGATTATAGCTGGTCAAAGAGGGAGCAGGATGAGAGGTATGAGGACAGTTCAAGATGCATATGCTGTTCCATTAGTTTTGAGGCATAGGGGAGAAGGGATATGGGGCGGTAGCTAGACACAGAGGATGGGTCAAGAGAGGGCTTTTTAAGTATGGGTGTGATCGAAGCATGTTTAAAGTATGAAGGGAATACACCAGTTGATAGTGATAGGTTGAAGAGATGGGTTAGGGCTGGGATGAGGACTGCGGTGATGTTGGGGATGAGGTGCGACGGGAGCGGGTCAAGTGCATAGGTGGTTAGATGTGATCTTGATAGTAGAGTGGAAAGATGATCTTATGTCATAGGGGAGAAGCTGGATTTGGAGGAAGGGGGCTGAGTAGCTATGATGAGGGGCTGTGGGGATTATGGGCCAAAGCTTGCTCTCATGTTGTCAATCTTCTGCTTGAAGAAAGAGGCAAAGTCTTCAGCTGAGATGAGAGGAGAGGGAGGTGGTGCTGGGGAACGGAAGAGAGAATTGAAAGTGTTGAATAGCTGTATAAGGTTGTGAGATAGAGAGGATATGAGAGATGAAAAGTAGATTTGTTTTGCAGCAGTGAGTGCAGACTTGAAAGTGGCGAGGGTCTCTTTGCAAGCAACGAAGTGCTGAGTGGAATGAGACCTCTTCCATCTGCGTTCAGCAATTCTGGAAGCCCGTCTCAATTCTTTAGTGTGGCTCGTGTGCCAAGGTTCCCTGTTGATTGTGCGAATTTTGGTATGTGTGAGGGGGCGACCAATTCTAGAGCTGCAGAGATTGTAGAGTTATATAAAGTGGCTGCAGCATCTGAGTCATGTAAGGAAGCAATGTCTGTGAGAAGGAGAAGGGACTGAGAAAGGGAGTATAAATCAAGGTGATTGAGATTCCTGCAAGGGTGCAAAAGGTTTTGAAGAGGGGGGTTGTGTATTTGGAGAGGAGAGGGAAGAAAATGTGAGTAGGTTGTGGTCAGACAGGGGGAGAAGTGAGTTAGAGAGGTTAGATAAGGAACAGAGATGAGTGAAGATGAGGTCCAGTGTGTGGCCATCTTTGTGAGTAGCCGCAGAACACCATAGAGTAAGGCTGAAGGAGGAAGTGAGTGTTAAAAGTTTAGAGATAGATGAGTGAGATGTGTCAGTGGGAATGTTGAAATCCCCCATGATGATAGTGGGGATGTCGGTGGAAAGGAAGTGTAGTAGCCAGGTGGTGAAATGGTCAAAAAAGGCGGTGGCTGGCTCTGGAAGGCGATAAATGAAAGCCAGTTGGAGGTTGGAAGGGGAGTAGATGAGGATGGAGTGCACCTCAAAAAAGGGTAGAGTAACAGAGGGTGGCAGTGGAATTGGTGTAAAGGAGCATTGGTCAGAGAGGAGCAAATCAACTCCTCCACCATGCTTGTTACTCGAGCGGGGAGTGTGAGACAGATGGAGACCACCATAAGAAAGTGCAGCAGGAGAGGCTGTGTAAGAGGGGGTGATCCAGGTTTCTGTGATGGCGAGGAAGGAGAGTTTATTAGTGATGAAAAACTCATAGATATAGGAAAGTTTATTGCAGACGGAGCGAGCGTTCCATAGAACTCCTGTTAGTGGGACTGGGGGAGTGGGGGCTGGGTGAATGGGTATAAGGTTAGAAGGGTTGCAAAAATTTGTGTTAAAGTGTGGATGAGGGTTCTAAGTGACAATGGGGATGTGGTAAGGGGGGAGATTGGGGGAGATATCTCCAGCAGTGAGGAGAAGCAGAGAGAGTGTTAGTAGGTGGGAGCATGAGAGGGCGTGGGGTGGTCGTGTGTGTCTGGAGACACAGGGTGTTATGTGGAGGAACAGATCTGAGGAGCAGGTGAGATGGGTGGGGAGAATAGAGTGAGAGATGGCCAGGTCATTACTGGCTGTAGGGATCAGAGGGGTAAGTAGAAAGTGAAGTGTTATAGAGGTGAAATTTAAGAGAAACACAAACATTGTTTAAAGTGACAATGTATGCAGTTACCTTCTGGTCCCTTCTGGCCCAATTCGGCTTAATTGAATGCATCATACTTATATGGTGCATACTTGTCTTGGTGCAGACATGAAGTATAATGATGTATAAAAATATGTTTTCTTACTTATGTGTTCTGAATGTAAATGAGGAGGGGCTCTAGCCCCATGGTCGTCACATCGCCCTGTGGGTGTGATACCATGAATGTACATGAGCGTCATACCATTGCTCCTTGAGATTCCACGCGTGCGCACTTACCATTCCCACAACTTTGTTATCCTGGTGCTTACTTGTCAGCTTCAGATGCGCACTGCGCATGCTCAGAAGACTCCTGCAGTTCCGGATATGCGCAGGGTGCGTCTGAAGACGAGAAGAAAGCACCCGGATAACAAGGAATGGTAAGTGCGCACGTGCGGGATCTCAAGGAGCGGCGGTACGTCACTCATGTAAATCCATGGTATCACGCCCACAGGGGTGTGATACCACAGGAACCATGCAAACGCCCACAGGGCGATGTGACGCCAATGGGGCTAGAGCTCCTGCTCATTTACATACAGAACACATACGTAATAAAACATATTTTTATACATTCACATTACACACTATTACAACACAGGGATGGGTAGGAAGGGCTTACTAGGCCACACATCACACTGCTACTAGGTTAGAGCACATAAATTATCTGACAGGTTCCCTTTAACAAGTGAAATGCATGCTCTGTTGGGTTGAGATTTTGTGACTATCTTGCTCATTCTAGAATATTCCCTTTCTTTGCTTTAACCTCATAACGATAGCCATACGACTTAAAGCTTTGGAAAAACAGGGTACTTATTCTGTTCCGACGCTTTAAGACGTCAGGCCGACAAAAGGCCTGTAGCGCCCCCCAGCGATGGAAAGTCTAGGGGGTTTCAGCTACCGGGGGTAGCTGAGACCCCCCAGATTATGAATTGGGGTGTTTTTTCTGGACAACGATAATGTGATCGCTGGTATACACCGTATACCGCCGGTCACATTAAAAAAAATGAAATTGATTTATTTCTCATCTGACGTGATCAAACATGTCAGATGAGAAATAAATAAGAGCCCCTAGTGCCAACAAGGCCCCCAGTACCTGAGAAATCAATCCACCCACCCCCCTACGGAAAATCCAAGATGGCGCCGACGCGCGCTAAAAACTGCCGCCGCCTCTGCATTCATTTCCCTCTGATCTGAAATGATCAAACATTTCAGTTCGGAGAGAAATGTCCTCCCCCTGAGCCCTCCTTTGGTAAACCGGAGCCCTCTCTTGTTTCCGGGGCCCCCTCCAGTTCTCCAGATCCCTCTATCTGGTCCCCCAGAGTTCTCACCACCAATCCCAGTCCCTCTCCCACCCGATCTGGGATCCCCCGTTCCCCGAACCCCTTCCCCAGTACCTCAATAAAAAAAATCACTGATCCCCTGGTCCCCCGCATCCCTCCGTGGCCCCCCTTCTTCTCTTCTCCGGGAAAATGGTGGGCGCATGCGCAGTGTGCTTTGCATAATCTGCCTCTTGCACCCAGCAACAACAAAAAAAAATCTGATTGGCTGTTTAGATTTGAATACTGTGATAGATTCTATCACAGTAGTCAAATTGCCAATATTTGATAAATATGGCAGCACTTAGGTCTGCCTTTCTCCTCTCTTTCTTGTAGTTGATCTGGGAGAGAAGAGAGAGAGACTGCATGCTGCCATATTCGAGAGAAAAAGTTATACATTCACTAAAATCATCATAATCAATTCCCAAATTTTCTGATCAGCCCCCCCTATGATCACCCCCCCTCCATCATTCCGTGATCCCTCGCTGCATCATTCCACTAAGTATTTATTTTTATAATCTTTCTAAAAAAAAATTAGGGTTAGGGTTATAGAAAAAAAAACTTACTTGTGTTAGATTAGGTTTAGGTTTATTTTTTGTTAGCCAGGGATAAAAAAAAACCCATCCATGGCCCGCAGAATGTTTACAGCAGAGCAAGCGTACTCACTGCTTGCCTCCGGCAGTTCTGGGTCAGAGACCGAATCGGCCTCAGAAACAGAGTTTTCAGATAGCAGTGACGATTTGGCTTCCTCCACGGGATCCCACACCCTGCCAGTTGCCACTGCTGAAACGTCAGGGGCAGGACCTAGTTCTGCAGTCCCCCATGCTCTCTCTCTTTTCATAGGAGACCTTGGCATCAAAATAAATGTCACAAATTTTGCCCCATTTGATTTTTTCCAACTTATACGCCCATCAATATATTGCCCAAAAGCCGACATCTGTCCATTCCATTCCCGGTCCTGGATCCCCACAAGTGTCCCGGAAATCAAAACATTTTTAGGCATTACCCTCAACATGGAAATATTGAAAAAACCCAGTATACGCTCCTACTGGGCAACCAAATCTGTCAACGCCACCCCTGTATTTGCAGCCATAATGTCCCGAACCCGATACGAGACCCTATTGAGATTCCTCAATTATAGTGATAATTCCCAAGTCCTCCCAAGAACTGACCCCATTTATGACCGCCTTAATAAATTGAAACCCCTAATATCCCTCCTGAAAGAGTCCTTCCTAACTTCCTACAGCCCAGAGGATAATGTTTCGGTTGACAAGTCCCTAATGAGTTACAAGGGCCGTCTCTCATTCCGTCAATTTATCCCTTCCAAAAGAGCCAAGTAGGGCATAAAATTATATAAAGTGTGAGAAAGCACCAGCGGGTACATGTGCAACTTTATCATTTATGAGGATAGGGACCGCCAATTGGCGTCCCAGGAAAAATTGTCTGAGAGCTAATGTCGCCATTTCATGGTAAAGGTTACCACATGTACACCGACAACTACTACACCAGTATCCCCCTATACCAATCCCTCCATGCTGCAAATACAGGGGCCTGTGGGACAATAAGGAAAAACCATGTTGGTTTGCCGGCACAATTAGACGTCTAGAGAAGGTGGCGTCATTCGCACTGGCAAATGACAAACTGCTTGCCGTAAAGTGGAGTGACCGCAAGGACGTCTACATGCTCACCACCCTGCATGAGGACACTACTGTGACGGTCAGAGAGAGGGGAGCCACCAGGGACAAACAAAAACCCTTCTGTGTGACACAATACAACAGGTTTATGGGTGGCGTGGACCTGTTTGACCACGTGCTCCAACCATACGAAAACGAGGGCCTGGTACAAAAAGGTAGCAATCTACCTGATACAAATTGCTACCTACAACAGTTTTGTATTGTATAAAAAATCACAAGGGTCCCTCACAGTTCTGCAATACCAAGAAAAAATGATTGAGTCCCTCATGTTTGACTCAACAGCACCAGAGGCAGCCTTCGAGTCAGAGAATGCCCGGAGACTAACAGAACGACACTTTATGTGCCTCCTACTCCCACCCAAAACCATCCCAGAAAAAGGTGCTGGGTCTGTAGCAAGCAGGGTAGGAGGAGCGAATCTAGATAATACTGTCCCATGTGCCCATCCCAGCCAGGACTTTATGTTACCCCCTGCTTCGAAATCTCCCACACATCTCACAATTATTAGACGTCATACACTATTCCCAAATTAGAAAGAGAGGGGAGCCAGCACGATCTGAAAATGGCATGCGTCATATAAAAAGTGCAAATTTACAGTTTTTTTCCAACTGTACTATAATATGAATTGAGATTTTGAGCAAATAATTGATCAATTCTTTGAGCCACCCCTGCCACCGTCACGGTAAATCTCAATAGGGGGTTCCTACACTATATTATGTATCTCATGTGCCATGCGGCCTCATACATAATATAGGTTAGGACCCCCCTATTGAGATTTGCCGTGACGTTGGCAGGGTTGGCTCAAAGAATTGATCAATTATTTGCTAAAAATCTCATTTTTTTATTATAGTACTGTTGGAATAAATCTGTGAATTTGCACTTTTTATATGATGCATGCCAATTTAAGATCGTGCTGGCTCCTTTTTCACTATTCCCAAATTGTGTGGTAGGGTTTTTTTTTCCACGTTTCCAATTTTGCAGTCAAATGGCGCTCCTTTTCTTCCAAGCCCTGCCGTGCACCGAAACAGCTGATTTCCCCCACATATGATGTATCACCGAACTCAGAAGAAATTGAATAATACATTTTATGGTGATTTTTTTCCTTTTACCCTTGTGAAAAAAAGCTACCTGGTTGAAGTAACAATTTTGTGGTAAAATTTAATTTTTTTAGTTTCATGGCTCAACGTTATAAAATTCTGTGAAACACCTGGGGGTTCAGGGTACCCACCAAACATCTAGATAAATTCCTTAAGGGATCTAGTTTCCAACATGGGGTCAGTTGTGGGGGGTTTCTGCTGTTTAGGTACCTTAGGGGCCTTACAAATGCAACATGGTGCCCGCAATCTTTTTCAGCCAAATTTCCTATCCAAAATTCAAATATTGCTCCTTCCGTTCCAAACCTTTTCATTTATCAAAACAAAGGTTTCTGACCACATGTGGGGTATCCCTGCACTCATAAGAAAGTGGGTAACAAATGTTAGGGTCCCATATTTGGAATTACCTCTTGAAAAAATGAGATAAGTGATGCTAAAGCAACATTTTTGAGAAAAAAAAATAAAATTTTCAATATGGCAACGTAACGTTATCAAAATCTGTGAAGTACCTGTGGGTCCAAAATGCTCACTATACCCCTAGATTGAAGCCTTGAGAGGTCTAGCTTCCAAAATGGCATCACTTGTGAGGGGTTTCTGCTGTTTAGGTACCTTAGTGGACCTGTAAATGCAACAAGGTGCCCGCAATATATTTCAGCCAAATTTCCTTTCCAAAATTCAAATATTGCTCCTGCTGTTCCGAGCCCTCCCATTTCTCCAGACAAAGGTTTCTGACCGCATGTGGGGCATCCCTGCTCTCATAAGAAAGTGGGTAACAGGTTTGGGGGTCTATTTTGTTGTGTTATTTTTTCTAAAAGTGAATAAATTTGGGGTAAAGCAACATTTTTGGGTAAAATTTTATCTTTTGCTTTTTTTCTTTCCACAATGCTTTAGTTCCTGTGAAGCACCTGAAGGGTTAATAAACTTCTTGGATGTGGTTTTGAGTACTTTGGGGGTGCATTTTTTAGAATGGAGTCACTTTTGGGTATTTTCTGTCACCTAGGCCTCTCAAAGTCACTTCTAATGTGATGCGGTCCCTAAAAAAATGGTTTTGCAAATTTTGATGTAAAAATGAGAAATTGTTGATAAACTTTGAACTCTTCTACCTTTCTAAAATAAAAAAGTTGTTTCAAAAATTGTGCTGATGTAAAGTAGACATGTGCGAAATGTACTTTATTAACTATTTTGTGTCACAGAACTCTCTGGTTTAACAGTAAAAAATTTCAAAAATTGAATTTGCTAAATTTTCAAAATTTTTGACAAAATTCATATTTTTTCATAAACAAAGGCAAAAAATATTGTCCAAAATTTGGTACTACCATGAAGTCCAATATGTAATGAAAAAACAGTCTCAGAATCACCAGGATTTGTTGAAGCGTTGCAGAGCTATAACCTCATGAAGTGACACTGGTCAGAATTGCAAAATTTGGTCTGGTCATTAAGGTGAAAATTAGCTCCGTCACTAAGGGGTTAATAAACTCCTGGGTTGCTTTAGCATTATGTTTTGGGTCACTGGCCATCTCTATTATGGAATGCGAACCAATCAGTTGGGCAGCATTCGGCTGGATTTGAGCACACAGTATGTCTCTGGAAACCCCAGAATTCATCAAGCTGCTTCTGTCCTGTCACAACATAAATGAATACTAGGAACCCAGCGCCACTAGCAGCCATGCATAACCAAGCCATTACACTGCCTCCGCCATGTTTTACAGATGATGTGGTATGCTTTGGATCATGAGCTGTACAATGCCTTTTGCCATAGTTTTTTCTTTCCATCATTCTGGTAGAGGTTGATCTTGGTTTAATCTGTCCAAAGAATGTTCTTCAAGAACTGTGCTGTTTTTATATGATTTTTTTATTTTATTTTAGCAAATACCAATCTAGCCTTTTCATTCTTGAGGATAATGAGTGGCTTGCAACGAGCAGTGAACCCTCTGTATTTTATTTCATGCAGTCTTCTCTTTATAGTTGATTTGGATAATAATACCCCTACATCCTAGAGAGTGTTGTTCACTTGGTTGGATGTTGTGAAGTGGTTTCTCTTCACCATGGTAATTGTTTTGTGATCATCCACCACTGTTGTCTTCCATGGACATCCAGGTCTTTTTACATTGTTGAGGTCACCAGTGCTTTCTTTTGTTATCAGAATGTACCAAACTGTACATTTAGCCACTCATATTGTAGCAATTTTTCAGATTTTTTTTCTGTTTTTGCAGCTGAAGGATGGATGGATTGTTTCACCTTCATGGAGAGCTTCTTTGACTGGATGTTTACTTTTCAGGAAAAACTTCAAAATGCAAGCACTAGACATCAAATCAACTCCAGGCCTTTTATGTACTTAATTGAGAATGAAATTACAAAATTAATTACCCCCACCTGCCCATCAAACTGTCTTTTAGTCAATTGTCCAATAACTTTTGGGCCCTTAAAAACCAGGATGGCACATGTAAAGTAGCTGAAACTCCTAAACCCTTCATCAAATTTTAATGTGGATAGAAAGCTAAAAGTCAGGGCTTTATGTCCATGTCCATTATATAACTGTAAGGAATATGTTTCAGTAAACAGGTAAAAAACCCCTAAATTTGTGTCAGTGTCCAAATATATATGGACATAACCGTATAAATCTTAATTTTCTGTTTTTAATGTAAAAGAATTACATGTACACTTTCACAGTGTTGTCACATTGCCTTTACCATTAAAATTGTATAATCTGTTATAATCATAACAATTGTTGAATTCATATATTGAAAACAACTAGCATTAAAGATTCTCTAATATTTTACTCATTCAAGTCTTTCTTATCTCATCTCATTAATTTATTCTTTTGTTATTTATGCAGAGATATTTATCAACTATTCCTGAAATCTTGTTAACTTGCAAATCTCTGTAATTGTTTAGCATAAAACCAAGAAGTGAGATGTCTAAATCATAGATCTGCAAAATAATGTTTCTTTCATTCCTATTAATATTGATTTAGACATAAATTAGGACCGTACTTTTGCGCACTAATTAACTTTTTTTAAAATATTTAAGATTTTATTTCTTCCACATTTATTACATTTTTTTTCAGATCGAGATGAATTAAATAATGATTCAGTTTTTCCCATGATAGGGATAGAACACTTTATCACTGCTGCATTATTTTCCTCAAAATATTTCTTGACATTCCTTGCTTGGCGTACTATCCATCTCATTGACAGCCTTTGCCATTTTACTGTTTTGTAAATCTGTTTCAGCCCTGAACAAAATGTCAGCTTATCATATGACTGACTACTGGCATAGACAAATGTATATTTTATGGCCAGAAATCTAGGAAATCTACTCAGTATACTGTGAGTAGTCTGTATTATTACAACAAAAACATTTCTTACTCCTTGCATCAGCAGTATGTTGTAAACTTTCATATAGTGTATACAAGATGTTTCGTATTGTTTTATCTTTTGAATACGTTAACGTTACATGAACAAAAACATTAAACATGCTGTGCAATGTAAATCGTAATTTGTTAAATATATGCTAAAAGATAACATAAAATTGATTAATGCAATTGGATAATACCATTTAAAATTAAAATCTTGGAAATTATATTTAATAATATCATATGTATATCACAAGCATCAATATATTAATTGATACAACACTTTGAAATAATATAATAAAATTCCCCAAAATTATAGTGAGTGTATCTCTTAAAACGTATTCATCATGGCAGGTTTTGGTCTCACAGACAGGTGTAACTTTATGAAGGAATAACTTCAGGACACTTCTGTAATGCTGAGCTAAGTTTCAAACACCCCCCACAAAAGTGACCTCACTCAATAGATATGAACGAACCCAAAGAGCTCGGAATCCATACCAAATTTGGACTTTAAAAAAAAACCCAATATCCAATTTTAGAGTTCATGTGCTGAATGTATGCTAACCACTCAATCAAGCATTGGTGTGCTCGGGTACGCTCTGTGCTCAGTTCAGTGACAGATGCTTGAATTCTCTGAATGACTTTCACAGGTGGGGGAAAACCAGATTTTTGGATGCAGTCTAAATAAAAACAGTCCTCCCCCAGAAATGTTCTGTTTGTGGCTGGCTGAATGAGGGTGGAAAGCCAAACTACCCAAACATTGACTTCAGAATCCAATGATGACTTCAATTATTGGATTCAGGCTCCAGAATAAAGTTGAGGTCAAATCAAACTTAATGTTATCTAAAGTCTGGCTGAACCCGACTGATTTAAACTTCCATGGATCCGCATATCTATACACCTCAATAAGTTGAAAAACACATTTAGGAAACATTTTAATAAATCAGGGGCTTTACAGGAATTAATGTGAAGTGGAGTGAAAAAAACACTTCTTCCAATTAAAAGGTTGACTTTGCCCCTGATTTTTCATTTTCACAAGGATAAATTCCATTACGAATTGTGGGGTGTTTTTTCTTAAAAAAGCATCAACAACTCTTACGCCATCCAAAACTACTAATTTAACATATGGCCAGATACAGCAGCTACGAGCACTATTTGGATTTTACAGTGCAGATTGTGATGGACTCTGTAGTGAATGCCATGTAACACTAGCAAAGATCCTGATATGCTAGAAACCCACACCATAAAACTAAAGCTTTTAAGGAAATTATATACCAAATATTTTTTGGATTATAAGATGCACTTTTACTCCCAAAAATTTGGAATTTGAAGAAAAATGAGGGGTATGTCTTAAAATTCGAAGGTAGCTTACTGGATAGGGGTGGAGAGGGGTCACAGGAGGCTGGGGCAAAGCTGTGTGCTGTGCTGTGGACGCTGCTTTGTATGGTGGATGCTGCCACTCTGTGAAGTGGCTGGCACTGCTCTGTGCGGCTCTGTGTCACAAGCGGCGAGACTCTGTGCGGCGGGCAGCGAGGCTCTATGCGGCGGCGAGGCATAGACCATTCTTTAGATGTCAGCGGCTTCAAATAATGGTGACCAGAGTCGGCGCATGTGCAGATAGAGCTCTCAGCTCAATCTCTCATCTGCACACCCACCAACTCCAGCTGCCATTTTTTCAAACCCATACCGCCAACATCTTCAGAATGGCCAGTGCCTCACCACCCGCAGCAAGCACCAGCACAGAGCAGTGGCGGCTTTCCCAGCACAGAGCAGTGGTGGATGCCCCAGAAAAGATCAGCACACAGAGCAGCGCCGGTTTCCCCAGCACAGAGCAGTGTCGGCTGCCCAAGCACAAAGCAGCACTGCAGACCGCAGTGAGCATCTGGGCCTTCCTCTGTACTGCCTGCAGCATCACCTTTCTCCAGCACCACCCCTACCCCCTGTGACCCTGCTCCACTACTGCTGCCAACCAACCTCCCCAGTAAAAAAAACCCAGATTACAAAATGGACCCCAGTTTTTTGCCTTTTTTTATCTCTAAATTTGGAGTGTGTCTTATAAAAAAATATATGATAGTTTACTGACTAGTTTTGTTCTCACAAGTGACATTGATTTTTTTGTCAATGAGTAGGGAAAATAAAACGTTCTATACTTTTATTTAGTTATCCTGAGTATAGAGATATACTAAATGTTGTCCTACTATACTGACACATAAGGGCTCAGGATGGATGAAGTATTTGGCTTTTAGTTGCCATATTGCATTTTCAGGCTTTGATGTATCAGAACAATGGAAACACAGAAGTGACCTCATGTTAAAAAACTTTACTTCTCTAGAAATTAATTTGCTAACTTTACCACACATTTATTTAATTGCTTTATCTTACCTTGTGCTGTAAAAATTAAAAAAATAACATGATTCCAAAAACATTTAGCTTAAAATTATTTTTTTTTCTTTTTACACTAATAAGAAAAAAAAAATTATGTATAAGGGTATGTGCGCACGTTGCTTTATACCTGCTTTTTACCTGCTTTTTTGCTGCTTTTTCTTCTGCGCTGTTTAATGCCAAAATGGATGTGTTCTTCTATTCAAGCAAAGTCTATGGGAGTTTGGGTTTCTTGTTCACACTATGTTGTTCAAAATGCTGCCTTTTTGTGGCAGAACTTTGGTCAAAAACTCAGCTTTTCAAAGAAGCAACATGTCAATTGTTTTTGCCATTTGGGTTTTGCACTGCAAAGCTGAGTTTTTGACCAAAGTTCTGCCACAAAAAGGCAGCATTTTGAACAACATAGTGTGAACAAGAAACCCAAATTCCCATAGACTTTGCTTGAATAGAAGAACACATCCATTTTGGCATTAAACAGCGCAGAAGAAAAAGCAGCAAAAAAGCAGGTAAAAAGCAGGTAAAAAGCAACGTGCGCACATACCCTTACACAATTTCTTCTGACTACTGCTATACTCCATCCGTGGTCCTGCTCTACGTTTTGCTCAAAGGAGATGAACAGGAGCACAATTTCCTATGACCTTTGTTGGACACCCTGACACCATTAACAGGCCCATAAGGTGTCAGAAAAGCAGTAAATTTGCAGAGACCCTAAGTTGCTAGCTAAGCAGAATATTTGCAACTATGACTCAATTTGAAAATTACACCCATAAATAATTAATTTAGGGGTATAATGGTTGTTTTGATCCTACAGGTGTTTGAAGTTTACTAATGTACAGAGATCAGTAGATTGATCCTCAGAGGATCAGGTTTGAGTAGAATTTCCTGAATTTCACAGTTTTCCTTAATTGAAACATTTTGAGGTTTGATTTGTAGTTCCAGCCCCCCCAAAAAATGTTGCCCTGCCCTATATCCCACAATGTTAAAGCATCATAGATCTGGCTTATTTAATTTTTGTGTTCAACATGAGCCTCTTCATGATGTCCCGCAACTATGACATGTTATGAATTATCATACACTGAATAGGTGGCCAGAAACTGGGTCTTCATAGATCAATTGTTCCCAGATGAGAACCGTTTACATGGAAGAGTCATTATCCATCTGCAGCATTACTGGCTAAGTCCCTCTTCTATAGAGTGTAAGCTTTTATGATCCTTGGGGGTCTTCTCTCTCGCTGGTAGGGTCTAAGCTTTTATGGTCAACGGGGCTCTCGCACTCCCTCTTCTACATGTATTTTCTGAACAATAGCAAGTTTTTGCATATAGAGGTTCCCACAAATACATATCCAAATCAAATTTTTAGGGAAAATATGTAGAATTTGAATTGCAAAAGTTTTGCTCATGTGTTTTAAGATAGTAAATAAAAATTAAAGCTCAAACATTGATTCAAGTCTAAAATGCAAAACACAATAATCAAATGTCAGTATAATTTACATAATCACCATGCATACTGATGCCCAAAGCTCCTGCAAACCAACACGCAATTCACTAATCACTTTATCCCTTCATAATATAGTAAAAGAACTTAAAGGTCAACCATTGATTCTAGTCTATAGTGCAATGCGCAATATACAATAAAATAATACCATCATAATAAGCATAATTACCATAGATACAGACCCCTACAGCTTTAAAATTAATTTAATGATTTGATAAAGTGATCAGACTTCCTGGCAATTATGCCTGTTACACTCACATTAATGTATTGAGTAGAGTTGTCGATCAATCCGCTCCGTATTGAATTTCCTGAAATTCACAGCTATCAGCAAATTCGAACAAATAGAAATTTGATTAGCAATATTGTGAAAAAAAATGAATGAGCCATTCCAAACAGTGTTGATTATTGCTTCATAGTAAAACTGGTATTCCCAATAATGTTTTTCACATATCACCTCATATTACCCAGCATAGTCAATAAGAGGGGATTATCACAGCTACGATAGGAAATTAGGACTAAGAAAGCTGCACCATTTTAAGAGTTTATATCCTAGGAATAGGATGTGAGAGCAGCAACGCATGTAGAAATAAAGAAAAGTTCTAAAGCTGATTGATGTGTACGTCTACATTGCTGAAGCACATTAAAAATGGAAGTGGTAGTTTCACTCACTAAATAATAATCCAAAGATTTAAATGATTGGGAGGTGCTGCACCTACATAGTTAGTGCAACATAAAAATGATCTGAGATTTCAAGCCATAAGAACACCTTAATATAAGCCTTTTTTATCTTAATCCAATAAATCTTCATATTCTAGAAATGTAAACAAAATATTCACTTCACAAAGGGGTGCATGTTGTATTTTTTTATGCACTTCCTTTTTATAGTGGGCCAATATTACACCCATACATGCCAGTTAAATACAGTGGCCTGTTGCACATGAATGTCTTTGTTAAGTAAACCTAGCTAGCACCACCCTTTCTAAAGAGCCACTGCTTATGACGTTTTCACCGCCTGTGTATATCAATCAACAAGGCAGGCATCTGCCTCCAAAAAGGATAATTTTTGGATCATTTTATAATTAATAAGTAGGTGAGAAAATCTGTAAAATCATAGCATTGCTAAAAAAAAAGTTCCTGGGGGTCACTAACATCTACAGTTGAAATCAGAAGTTTACATACACTATTTAAAAAGACACATCTGCATGTTTTCCTCACTATCTGACATTAAATCAGAATAAACCTTTCCCGTTTTAGGTCAATTAGAATTACCAAAATTGTTTATATTTGCCAAATACCAGAATAATGAGAGAGAATGTTTTAAGGCATTTTTACTACTTTCTGCAAAGTCAAATGTTAACATACATTTTATTAGTATTTGGTAGCATTGGCCTTAAATTGTATGACTTGGGTTGAACATTTCGGATATCCTTCCACAAGCTTCTCACAATAGTTGGTAGGAATTTGGGCCCATTCCTCCTGATAGAACTGGTGTAACTGAGCCATGTTTGTAGGTCACCTTGCTCGCACCTGCCTTTTCAGATTTGCCAATACATTTTCAATAGGATTGAGATGAGGGCTGTTTGATGACCACTCGAAAATATTGACTTTGCTTTCCTTAAGCCACTTTGTAACCAGTTTAGCAGTATGCTTTGGGTCCTTGTCTATTTTTGTAACAGCATTACCAAATTGATCAAAATTGTTTGAAGAGCATCATAAAATTTTAACCTTTATTACTATAAATATTGAAAAAAAAACATTCATTTTTTTCTTCAAATAATGCAATCTACTCACTAAGCCACCAGAGCTGACAGTCTACTCAATTGGGTCCAGTTATGTATCAACTGCCCAACAAATCAATTGTAATATAGACCAAGTCACTATGATGGCCACAAATAGTCATGCAAAAAACACATGAAAAAAACACAAAAGACAGAACAAAACACAGTGATTTTGCTAAAAAGCACTGGACAGTGGTCCTATTAGAAAAACGTTTACTCGATGAGGTGTTGACAGTGGTCAGACATAAAGGGAGAACATATCATGGTATAAGGACAAGGAATGATCTCACCACGTCCTTCTATGCCAGGGTATGCTGGGTCTCCATCGGAGTTCTGGGTCCAGTGTCCTGGTACAGTCCTAACTGTCCCTATTATCTCCTGGAGAACCAAAATAAAGAATAACTGCTACCCCAAGCTCCCGTCCTAACAAGGACGGTCCACAGCTAAGTGTATCAATGTATATGACCCAGATTGTCTTGTCTATTTCGATGACCCATTTCTACACAAGCTTGAAGTTTCTGGCTGATGTCTTGAGATGTTGCTCCAATCCCTCCAGCAGGAAAACAACCCCACAACATGATGCTGCAACCACCATATTTCACAGTTGGGTTAGAATTCATAGGCATCAAAGCTTCTCCCTTTTTCTACCAAACATAATGATGGTGATTATGGCCAAACAGTTCAGTTTTAGTTTCATCAGACTACAGGACATGGCTCCAAAAATAAAGGTCTTTGTTCCTATGTGCATTTGCAAACATTAATATGGCTTTTCTATGTTTCTTTCTGAGTAAGGGTTTCTTTATGGAAGAGTGGCCTTTCAGTCCATGTTAATACAGTACTCGTTTCATTGTGAATAATGACACAATCTTACCAGCTACTACCAGCATCTTCAGAAGGTATTTTGCTTTTTTCTTAGCTTGATATGCACATGTCTGACCAAAACACGTTCATATCTGGTATGCAGAACCTGTCCCCTTTCTGAGCGGTATGATGGCTGGACATTCCGATCTTGTTTGTACTTGCATATATTTGCTTCTACAGATGCACAAAGCACCTTCAGGTACCTGGAAAATGCACCTAAGGATTGTGCAAGTCTTGTGCAAGTCCTTAATTTATTTACTGAGACCTTGGCTGATTTCTTTTGAATTTGCCATGATGCTACAAAAAAAGAACTGTGTTTCAGGTGTGCATTAAAATATATCCACAAGTGTGTCTCTTATTAACTCAGATGTTGCCAACCTATCAGAAGCTTCCTTAGATATGACATCGTAAAATGGGCTGTCCCATTTTGTTTAAAGTGAATGATGCAATTAAAAATATATCACAAGGCATAATAAATAGTGAGAAAATAACCAGAAAGGAGCAGCACAGCAGGAGAGTATATTAGATATGGAAGCAACATCTGTAAAAACATACTGAAAAAGTCTGTGAGGTGCTAGCTTGTAATAATTAGCTTTATTTGACCCCTCACAAAGGCAACATGCCAAAACGCACTTTGGGACCCAGTCCAGCACAGCAGAGGGAAGTTATGACTTCAGGTAATGACTCTTGACACTCAAACTTGTGATATATATATATATATATATATATATATATATATATATATATTTATATATATACAGTGCCTACAAGTAGTATCCAACCCCCTGCAGATTTAGCAGGTTTGATAATATGCAAATAAGTTAGAGCCTGCAAACTTCAAACAAGAGCAGGATTTATTAACAGATGCATACATCTTACAAACCAACAAGTTATGTTGCTCAGTTAAATTTTAATACATTTTCAACATAAAAGTGTGAGTCAATTATTATTCAACCCCTAGGTTTAATATTTTGTGGAATAACCCTTGTTTGCAATTACAGCTAATACTCGTCTTTTATAAGACCTGATCAGGCCGGCACAGGTCTCTGGAGTTATCTTGGCCCACTCCTCCATGCAGATCTTCTCCAAGTTATCTAGGTTCTTTGGGTGTCCCATGTGGACTTTATTCTTGAGCTCCTTCCACAAGTTTTCAATTGGGTTAAGGTCAGGAGACTGACTAGGCCACTGCAACACCTTGATTTTTTCCATCTTGAACCAGGCCTTGGTTTTCTTGGCTGTGTGCTTTGGGTCGTTGTCTTGTTGGAAGATGAAATGACGACCCATCTTAAGATCCTTGATGGAGGAGCGGAGGTTCTTGGCCAAAATCTCCAGGTAGGCCGTGCTATCCATTTTCCCATGGATGCGGACCAGAGGGCCAGGCCCCTTGGCTGAGAAACAGGCCCACAGCATGATGCTGCCACCACCATGCTTGACTGTAGGGATGGTATTCTTGGGGTCGTATGCAGTGCCATCTAGTCTCCAAACGTCACGTGTGTGGTTGGCACTAAAGATCTTGTTCTTGGTCTCATTAGAACAGAGAACCTTGAACCAGTCTGTCTCAGAGTCCTCCAAGTGATCATGAGCAAACTGTAGATGAGCCTTGACATGATGCTTTGAAAGTAAAGGTACCTTATGGGCTCGTCTGGAATGGAGACCATTGCGGTGGAGTATGTTACTTATGGTATTGACTGAAACCAATGTCCCCACTACCATGAGATCTTCCCAGAGCTCCTTCCTTGTTGTCCTTGGGTTAGCCTTGACTCTTCGGACAAGCCTGGCCTCGGCACGGGTGGAAACTTTCAAAGGCTGTCCAGGCCGTGGAAGACTAACAGTAGTTCCATAAGCCTTCCACTTCCGGATGATGCTCCCAACAGTGGAGACAGGTAGGCCCAACTCCTTGTAAAGGGTTTTGTACCCCTTGCCAGCCTTGTGACCCTCCACGATCTTGTCTCTGATGGCCTTGGAATGCTCCTTTGTCTTTCCCATGTTGACCAAGTATGAGTGCTGTTCACAAGTTTGGGGAGGGTCTTAATTAGTCAGAAAAGGCTGGAAAAAGAGATAATTATCCAAATATGTGAAGCCCATTGTTCTTTGTGCCTGAAATACTTCTTAATACTTTAGGGGAACCAAACAGAATTCTTGTGGTTTGAGGGGTTGAATAATAAATGACCCTCTGAATAAACTTTTCACAATTTAAAAAAAATAAATAAATAAATAAAGAAATAACATTCTTTTTTGCTGCAGTGCATTTCACATTTCCAGGCTGATTTACAGTCCAAATGTCACAATGCCAAGTTAATTCCGAATGTGTAAACCTGCTAAATCTGCAGGGGGTTGAATACTACTTGTAGGCACTGTATATATATATATATATATATATATATATATAAATGTTTTCAGAGTCATCGCCTGTCTTCTGTTTGTCAGCAGACTACATTGTATTTGTTATATGCACTGTCACTTTCCCCTGGCCTTGGTAATCTGGTGCTGAATATTTCTGGTCCATACTTACGTTGATACTTCTTCTTGCCATAATTACTTTTCCCTTAAAATAATGATAGTTATTATGGCCTAGCACCTCACAGAGTCTTTTTTCAGTATGCTTTTACAGATTTGTCTATTTTGCTGTCATATCTTATATACTCTTCTGCTGTACTGCTCTTTTTTGGTTATTTTATCACTATTTATTATACCTTGCAATATATATTTTTAATTGCATTAGGTAACAAAATATATTTGATATTAATTTTTAATAGATTTATTTTTGTATCAGCTTCATAATTAACTTGTAGTAGCCTCTCCATGTATTCTAAGTGAATTTGGTGTCATACAATTGCCTCTTGGTATTTGTTGCCTACACCCTTTTGCTTTGGCATAATTTTGGTTGTATTCATATTGTTTAAAGGCATAGTGCTCTCAGTGTATTTAAACTTTGACTTTACCAAAAGTGATAAAAATGCCTTAAAACATTCTCTCTCATTATTATTCTGGCATTTAGCAAATATAAATAATTTTATTTCCTAATTGACGTAAAACAGGAGAGGTTTATTCTTATTTAATTTCAGATAGTGAGAAAAACATGCATATGTATCCTTTTTGACAGTGTATATAAAGTCCTGCTTTCCACTGTATTTCCTAGACAGATAATTAAGGTCGCTTGGACATTACTTAGGCTCTATTTGCAATAAACAGTTGAAAAGGGATTTTTCATCTTAGGATACCTTTTAGTGTAAGGCGGGCTTTACACGTGGCGACATCGCTACCGATATATCATAGGGGTCACATCGTTAGTGACGCACATCCGGCATCGGTAGCGACATCGCAACGTGTAAATCCTAGGCGCGATGATGAACGAGTGCAGAAGCGCACAATATTGCAGATCTGCGTAACTTCATTCATTTCCATAATGTCGGTTCGGCCGCAGGTACGATGTTGCTTGTCGTTCCTGCAGCACCACACATCACTGTGTGTAAACCCGCAGGAACAACAAACATCTCCTTACCTGCGTCCACCGGCAATGCGGAAGGAAGTAGGTGGGCGGGATGTTATGTCCTGCTCATCTCCGCCCCTCCACTTCTATTGGCCGGCCGCTTAGTGACGTCGCGGCGATGCCGAATGCACCTCCCCTTTGAAGGAGGGATTGTTCGGCGGTCACCGCGACATCGCCGACAAGGTATGTGCGTGTGAAGCTGCCGTAGGGATAATGTTCACTACGGCAGTAATCACCAGATATCGCATGTGCGACGGGGGCGGGTACCATCGTGTTTGACATCGCTAGCCGATGCTAGCGATATCGCAACATGTAAAGTACCCCTTACACATTTGTGTTCAGGCAATTAGAGCCTCTGCATTATTGAGATATGGAGCAAATTTAATAGCTAGAAATCAATTTTTTGGGAAAAAATATGTGAAACTGCAAATTTTTAGTTTCAAGAAATCTGCTCATTTAATTGAGTATTTCCTTTGCATTCTAAACTTGAGTTAGACTATATTAAGTTGATCACACACTGTTTACAGTGTGTCCAACGATATCCTGTCCACCGCCATTAACTTGAGAATGGCGACAGCTACAGGCATAGAAGTGGTGTCCTGGTATAGTAAAGTAGCCATGCGCTACGCAATGAAACCACCTATAGCTCCACCTGGTGGAAAACAACAGAGTTAGCATTTTTATCTCAAAAACAGAACGAGATAGAAAAAAAAGTGAATTACAAAGTTGTAGGGCATCACCAATTCAATACGAATAGACACCTTGCATAGAGAAATGCTATGATATGAAACCCATGACCCCCCTCAAAACATTGAATGCTGGTCACGCATATGGCGCTCATTTAACTTTGATGCTCAAAGTGGCCACCGTCAGCTGCAATGCACATCTGAACTCTGGACAGCATACTGTATCTTGCTGCTTGTTGTGCAATATGGTAGGTGACACGTTTGCACAAGCATCTGTGATACGTTGTCGTAGGTCCTGCAATGTTGATGGAGGGGTCGCATACATCTGCTGTTTCATGTGACCTCACAGAAAGAAGTCCAATGTGGTCAGGTCAGGTGAGCGTGGAGGCCACTCCACGCAGTCACCATACCCAATGACTTGTAGGAAGGTCTCCATAAGGTATCGCTTCAAGTCCGCAGCCTTGTGAGTTTTACACGTTCTAATCATAGCATTTCTGTATGCAATATGTATACATCTTTGTAATTCACTTTTTTTCTCTATCTCGTTTCATTTTTTAAATAAATAAATAAATAAATAATATTTGATAGAATTTTCTATTTAGTAGGGGCGTCTTCTATTGTAAGTTAGTGATAATGGATATGACTTATGTAAATCTGTGTGCTTCAGAAAATGTTTGCGCTCCTGTATCACTGGGTATTTGGCTTTTTTAACAGCGCCAAAAGCAGTGCCAGGTCCCAAAATGTCATCATCTCTGTAAAGACTAAATGGTATTATAAATTTGTCCGGTGTGAATTCCAAAAGCAATAATGTTTAATTTTTCCATTGACATAGTTGTATCACTGGTCTATTTTTGGCAAGACAAGCTTTGTATTTTAATAGCACCATTTTGTGATATTGATAAAACTTTTATGAACTGTTTTTAGGTGGGAAATAAACAAAAATAGCAACCCAAATATTGTTTTCTATGTTACATTTTTATAGTATTCATTATACCGTAGTGAAATGAACATGTTAATTTTGTCAGTATGACTATGGCAACACCGAATTTAAATAGCATGTTTTAAAAAGGCACTCCTGCCAAACTTTATTTCCTAAATGTGTGTAAATGTATATATTGTGTAGTGTATTGTAAGTGATATGTATACTCGATCTCCATATCACCTTGTTTGAAGTGCCACTGAAGTCCTTTTCCACGTCACATAATATATAGTCTGACATGAAGGATCACAATGGGGTCTTTATCAGGCTTAAGTTGCTTTAAAACATGAGAAACTCGAGTCAGTATCAAAATACACAGATTTATTGATTGATATTAATACATACAAAAAAATACAATTTTTTTTAATATTCTGAAATAATTCTAAAAAGCACAATATTTTAGAATAATAAAAAAAATATTTGTTTGTATGTATTAATATCAATCAATAAATATGTGTATTTTGATACTGACTCGAGTTTCTCATATTTTGAAGTTATTGTTGGAGTCATAAGATATCCTAAAGATGGGGGGTTTGAACTTTTGTGTTTTATTGCTTCATGTATGGTAGTCCAACACCACAAGTTGTGATTAGCAGATAACTGTCAATGTACAATGCCCATAGAGAGCCTGCTGTGTGTGGGGCATCTTTTTGAGCTCTGTGACTTGCTAAATCTAGAATCTTTGTGTCAGGCCCCCTTCACACGTCCGTGAAAAACACTTGTGTTATGTTCCATTTTTCAGGTCCGTGTTCTGATTTTATGTCCGTTTTTATGGTACGTGTGGTATCCGTGTGAATGGCGTATGCTAGCCGTGTGTGCATGTGGAATGTCCGTGTGTGCGTGAGATACATAAGTGACATGTCCGTGTGTTGCTTGTGTGAAATGTTCTATGTGTAATGCACAATGTCATTGATACATACCCGCTGACAGCAGACAGAGTCACGCGATGAGAATGAACTCGGGTGAACTGTACCCGACTTCATTGTCATCCCGCGGATCTGACTGTGTCGCGTACTGATTAGCGGCCACCCGTGAAGGACTCACCGGTGACCGCTAAACCCCTGAGTGACTGAATTGAGCAGCGTGATTAGCGCTGCCATCACTCAGGCTACCCACGGCCAGCTCGATCCTCCACCCGAGACCGCAACTCACCTGTGACTTCATCGCTGTCACTTGGGCAACTTGCTTTCACAGTTGGAGGATCCAGCGGTGGCCGCGAGTTACCTGAGTGACGTTTTCGCTGATCGTGCGGCTCACCTCAGTTGCTGCGTGGAGCTAACAGGAGCCGCGGTGTTTTTCTGCAGCTCCTGTCACCTTCATGTAGCAGAGCTGGAAGCGACGCGGGACCTCTGTGGATTACGCCGGACAAGGATGGGTTTTTGGGGCTTAATAAAGTGGTGAACGAGGGTATTTGTTAGTGTTTATTATTGCAAATAAAGGATTTTTTCACTGTGTGTGTTTATTAACTTTAAATTACAGGTTAATCATTGGAGGTGTCTCATAGACGCCTGCAATGATTAATCTAGGACTTAGTGGCAGCTATGGGTTGCTGCCATTAAGTCCTTATTACCCTGATTGCCAATGCACCAGGGCAAATCGGGAAGAGCAGGGTAGAATCCCAGAACTGTCGCATCTAATGAATGCGGCAATTCTGGGCGGCTGCTGGCTGATATTGTTAGGCTGGGGAGCTCCCCATCCTGAGAATACCAGCCTTCAGCCGTATGGCTTTATCTTGGCTGGTATAAAAATTGGGGGGGACCGCACGCCGTTTTTTTAATTATTTAATTATTTATTTTACTGCACAGTATAGACCCGCCCACTGGCTGCTGTGATTGGTTGCAGTGAGACAGCTGTCACTCAGTATGGGGGGGTGTCTCACTGCAACCAATCATAGGGGCCGGTGGGCGGGGAAAGCAGGGAATACTAGATTGATTAATGAGCGGCCGGCTTTTTCAAAATAGTAAAAGCCACCGGAGTTTTTTTAACAGCCGTGTAGCGCCGCGCCGGTGATCGGGGAACGGTGAGTATGAGAGAGGGGGAGACTGACCGACAGACTGAGAGAGGGACAGACAAGACAGAGAGACCGACCGACAGAGAGAGAGACCGACCGATGGACTGAGGGAGATTGACTGACATACACAGAAAAAAAAAAGACCGACATCGCTAGAAAAAAAGCACAAAACGTACACAGAGCATACGGAGATGATTCTGTGTCACGTATGTGTGCTCACGGACCCATAGACTTTCATTGGGTGCATGTGTGCGTGTTCCGTGCAGAAAATGGACATGCATCCATGCAATATGGATACACATACGTTTCACGCACAAGGACACACGCACCGTACACGATAACGCACGTGTAACTACAAACATTAAATAACATTGGAGCACGTGTGTCCGTGTCTCCGGTACATATGGAAACGGACCAAACACGCACGTGCTTCACGGACGTGTGAAGGGGGCCTCAGAACCACTGCACCCAGTAAACTAAGTGAAGCATCATTGGATTTAGGATCTCTGCCTACATTATGCTGCTGTCAGATGAGGTAGCACAAACATTCTGACACATTCCCTTTAATAGCTAATCCTATGTACGCAGTGTTGTGTAATTTGATAATATAATCCCTGATTGCCATCCTCGTCAGTTTCCAGCACTGCTCCAGTCCTCTCCTGGGTCATGTCATAGCTATTCCAATTTGCGGGATCATGCATTGCTATATGTGTGAGGCGGAAGTCTATTGAGTGTTGAGCAAGGCCTACATTGTTAAGGACATACATGAAGCAATGTAGTCCAGAAATGATAAGCTACTGGTGCTAAAAAAAACCATTGCAAGTAGACAGCATCCCTACAGCATGCTATCCTAAGGTTAATTAGAAAAAAAAAAAAACTGCTGACAGATTCTCTTGAAAAAGGTTTAGTGAGAAAGCTTCATTAAATGTTAAAACTTTTACAAAAAATTGCCTTTTTTGTTTCTAAAAAAATCTTTATGATTTTATGTAGCTTTATTTTGGGCATCATATTTTTTTATCTTTGCTTTAAAGAGCCATGAAAACAGCTCATATTATACATTTTTGTAATTTTTTTTGTTTTTTTGTGAAATTAAATGAGTAAAAATCAGAAATTCTGACATGGTTTTAATTTTTTTTCACTGTTTGCCAAAAGTTCACTGTGTGGGATATGTGACACAACAGGATCTGAGTGGGGTTTATTTTTGATTTGTGAGATGAGGTAAAGCATCTATTGCTTCTAAATGGGATACATAATATTTTACATCACTTTTTTTCTGGAATTTGTGAAGCAGAATGAACAAAAAACAACAATCCTATTTTCTCCACAACTCTTCACCATGTAGTATAAGTGATATAAATAACTTAATTTCCAAACTAGCAAAATTTCAGAAATACCATAATTATAAAATATTTGTATATTTTTTTTGCACTTTAAAAACACTTTTTTTCTTAAGTAATATTATTTTTATACAAATAACTATTAATTTATTTTGAGATAAACTTTTTACATTTTTCAGACAAAAGATGTGAGTAAGTACTTAATTTTTGCTGGTTGAATTAAAGATTTTAGTGGTGACTATTTGACGTACATGACATTTTGATCACTTTTAATTAATATATTTTTTGAGAGGAAGATTAAACAAAAAAAAAAATTCTGTGCTTTGCTTTTTCTTTCTAATCACTATATAGCATAAATCATGAAATACCTCTATTCTTATGATTTATGGAATTACTGGGCAACAGATTTTGTTTTTTAGTTATTTTTTTTTACATTTTTTTATTTTTTCATCAAGATTTTCTTACATCCATAACTTTTTTATTCCAACAACAAAGCTATGTGTGGCCTCTTTTTGCTGGTTAAGGAAAGTTTTAAATTATACCATTTAACTGTACCTCCGATTTTATAAGTGTTTTTAATTCTATTTTCTGTATGGCAGTAGAATGAAAATGAACATCTTTTGCTATGACTATTTTATATATCCACTTATTTTTAACGGCACTTTTGTGAAAAAGTTGACAAACTAAAAAACTTAAATTATTAATCTTATGCTGCTGGAAACATGCTGCCAACATTTTCACATTTGTCACAGCACAATTATGGCTGTAAAAATTAAACCTATAAAATAATATTGCAGTTATTATTTTTTTCCATTCCTCATCCAAAAACATTTCACAAAAGATTTATTGACATAGGTTAAGTTCAGGGATGTGCAAGTGTGCTCGACACTGCTCAGTACTAGATCGGGCATCAGAGTGCTCCACACTCTCGATACTAGGCTGAAAATTCTGGTACTCGGGCGTCATGTTCGAGTCTCTGCACCACATTTTTTTCATCTGTTTTTCAGCCACTAAACATGCAGGGATTGCCTGCTAACCACAGTAATTTTGTCTACTGGCATTATATAAGACTTATGCTTGGCACATAGCAGTTTAGGGAGAGTTAGTGTAGGAGGGAGAACTTAAATTAGAGCAGACATAAAGCCAGGGTTTTACAATTGCACCCTTAAGTGCCTTTCATGTGGCACTGAAGGGTGGTTTTAGCCTGGCTTATTTTAATAAATAATTTAAAAAAATGTCCAGGAAGCAGAAATCTACGGCAGACACCATAATATGGTCTATTAGGGGGCCTGCACTTGGCTCTCTCCCAGCTACTTTTAACTGCACATGATGATGGAATAAAGCACTTTGGAAAATTGGACGGTGTCTGCGTAGATTTCTGCTTCCTGGACATTGGTTTGGATTTTCTTTTCCCTGTCTACGTGCACCCTTGACCATTGTTTCCCTAAGAAGGACTGAAGCTGACCTATAAACCACGCTATAAGGTATTGCAAGGATGGGTGTAGAAACCGCCTCTGCATAGTATAAATAATTTTAAAAACCCAACATGAGATCCCCCTATTTTTGATAAATAGCCAAGGTTAAGAAGACAGAATTGCTTTTTCTTGGCTGGTTATCAAAAATGGGGGACACCACACTTTTTTTTAATTATTTAATTTTTAACTTCCCAGCAGGACCTTGGAGTAAGAGATGCTTCCAGGCATCTTCCCTATGCATTTTTCCAGCCTTGCCTGCCTTCTAGTGGAGTCTGCCTGCATTATGCTCGAGTTTGCCATAGACTTCCATTATATTCGTTATTTGAATCGAGTGGGTCACACTATCAAATTTAAAAAATCAGTAAGGTGATCTCTAGTGTAACATATGGCAATATTTTTATATTAAAGGGTAAAAAGGCCGCTTTACATGTAACGACGTATCTAAAGATTTGTCGTCGGGGTCACGGAATTCGTGACGCACATCCGGCCTCGTTAGCGACGTCGTTGCGTTTGACACCTACGAGCGACCGCTAACGATCAGAAATATTCACCAAATCATTGAGCGTTGACACGTTGTTAATTTTCGAAATGTCGTTGCTCGTGCTGGACGCAGGTTGTTCGTCGTTCCTGAGGCAGCATACATTGCTACGTGTGACACCCCAGGAGCGACGAACAACAGCGTTCCTGCGTCCTCCGGCAACGAGGTGGGCGTGATGTGAATGCGGCTGCTCTCCGCTTCTATTGGAGGCCTGCTGATTGACATCGCTGTAATACCGCACAAACCACCCCCTTAAAAAAGAGGTTGTTCGCCGGCCACAGCGACATCGCTAGGAAGGTAAGTCCATTTGACGCGTCCCAGCGATATTGTTTGCCACGGGCAGCGATTTGCCTGTGATGCACAAATGACGGGGGTGGGTGCGATCACTAGCGTCATTGCTAGCGATGTCGCAGCATGTAAAGCAGCCTTTAGACTTGTCAGGTTAACACTGACATACAGGCAATTAGATCACATTTTTTTATATGTTAAAGAGCTGTTCCAGGCTATAGGCTGTATGAGAATCTGCCTTCAGAAGGTGACATTATCGGTGTGATATGTGATGGATGCTCTCTTCTTTCCTGATCTAATTGCAGAGCTGTGTGTGTTTGTAACTGACACAGTATGACATTAGGAAATATCAGCATTTGCCCTCACAAAGCAAAGTGCTTCAACTTCTATCTCACAGGTAATAAGTGTTGAAAAGCAGAGCTGTGAGAGCTGCTGCTGCTAATGTGTTTGCTGTGAGACAAATTTCAGTTCTACTGTACTGTGTTAGATATATGTCTCATACTGGTAAAACCTCCTTTCATTCAAAAATTACTCCAGAGGCAGATTCTCAGAGAGATCTTCGTCCGGCCCCTATCCTAGAACAGCTGATTTACATATCTGAAAATGGGGATTTTGCTGAAATAAAATACTGAATCACAGATATCAATGTATTATTTTATTTAGCTTTGTGTGACCTATGTGCTCATATAGATGGCTTAGGAGGGTTTATTGTACTAAAAAGCTCCCATTAAGGACCATATTTCATCCTTCATTGTCTGATACGACGAATACGGCTTTATAATTGGGAGCTGGCAAAACATATTTTCGCACATTATTCATCTTCAATAAACTTGACAAATCTTAGCTTAGACTTCTCTGAATAGTCAAACTGTAATAAATTAAACTTGCATCTCCTTTAGTATTTCATAAATCTTAGTATTTTTATTGCCAGACTCACAACAAAGGCCTATATATAGATTTGATAAAAGTCATCCATATTTGGGAATCTATGTGAAACTAACTATCTTATGTATATGGAAAGCTTCCCTTCTTCTTCTTAATTATGTCAAGCAAGGATGGGCAACATTTATTTAATTTCTTAATTACGTTGGATTTTTAGGAGACAATGCGGAAGGAAGGAGGTGGGCGGGATGTTACGTCCCGCTCATCTCGGCCCCTCCGCTTCTATTGGACGCCTGCCATGTCACATCGCTGTGACGCCGCACGAACCGCCCCTTAGAAAGGAGGCGGATCACTGGACAAAGCGATGTCGCAGGGCAGGTAAGTGCGTGTGACGGGGTTAAGCGAGGTTGTGCAGCACGGGCAGCGATTTGCCCATGTCGCACAACCGACGGGGGCGGGTACGATCGCTTGCGATCTCGCTAGCGAGATCGCAGCATGTAAAGCTTGCTTTACTATTCAACTACCATTGCTGGAAGAAGATAGCCGGGTATATAAAAAGTCCTTCAAAGCATAGGTTTTCCTTTTTTGTTATAAGGAGTTACCATACTTTCTATAGACGGTACATTTGACCCAAAAAGCCAGATTTCTTCATGAGGAAAATGGGTAAAACTTTTCCATTTCCTTACTGTGCATACTTAAAAGGTTAATGTTTGCAATACACGAGTTAACATAAAGTTATACTGTTATAGAAAATATAAATTTCAACACATCGTAGCTTGCCTACACCATTCAGTACTGTCCATGAGTTTTCAGGCATTTATAACAAGGGCTATGACAAGCTCACAGAGCTACAGGAGGTTTTCAGCCAAAAGAAATTTGTTTTTATGCTCTAAATTTTAGGCAAAAGCTGGTTAAAACTAGGGCTCCATTGTATGTAGGTCACTAAACTAAAAGTTCAGTAAATAACAGTTCAATTAATCATTTCTGGCTATATAGTGAAGTGCTTTTCACAGAACAGGCACAACTTGCTTATAGAGTATGTAATTTTTGTTGTAGCAAATATCGGCTATAGCATTAATTTAATTTTCTATTCTCTTATTCCAAAATTTCAACAGAAAGTAGAAGTTACCTAAAGAAATTGGCATTAAACACTATGTAAATGATGTGATCTTATTAAAAGTGAACATAGAAATAAAAAAAAAAGATTCCTTCACTATTGTTAATTTCTCAAAGTTGAGACTTTGGACTGATAATATTTATTTATTTTTTTTTCCCTTTGGAACCAAACATTGATTTGTAAATATTTTAGTAAGCTCCGCGATTACCCAAACCCTCAGATGTTTGATCGAGCTGAGCATCGTGCTGAGCATGATCAGTCACTACTACTAACGATTAGTGATGAGCGAGTGTGCGTGGCGCGGCTCATTGCTCGATCAAGCATTGGGGTGCTCAGGTGCCCTCGGAGCTTGGCAGCGTATCGCAGATGCTAGGATATTTCATCAATGCGCAGGCTAACTTTACTGCATGATGTATGCAGGCAACCCAGGGAGAGCCATTTGGAATTTTTGAATGGCTTTCCGAGAGACAAAACAATGTTCTCAGACGTACTGTGACTCCCTCAAAAAAAATTCACTCCCTTTTTCGGAAGTACTTTTTTTTAGGGCTGGCTGTATATGGGCAGAGACCTGAACAAGCTAACCTTTGAGTTTCCTTAAACCCTTCAGCCCCGGGGCACTTTCTGTTTTTGCGTTTTTGTTTTTTGCTCCCCTTCGTCCGAGAGCCGTAACTTTTTTATTTTTCCGTCAATCTTGCCATATGAGGGCTTGTTTTTTGCGGGACAAGTTTTACTTTTAAATGAAATCATAAGTGTTACCATATAGTGTACTGGAAAACAGCAAAAAAATTCCAAGTGTGGAAAAACTGCAAAAAAAGTGTGATGGCACAATAGTTTTTGGGATGTTTTATTTATGGTATTCACTATATGGTAAAACTGATGTGTGGGTATGATGCCTGAGGTCGGTGCAAGTTTGTGGACACCAAACATGTATAGGTTTACTTGTATCTAAGGGGTTAAAAAAATTCACAAGCTTGTCCAATAAAAGTGGCGCACGTTTTGCGCCATTTTCCGAAACATGTAGCATTCTCATTTTTTGGGATCTATGGCTCAGTGATGGCTTATTTTTTGCGTCTCGAGCTGACGTTTCTAATTGTTCCATTTTTGCGCAGATACTACTTTTTGATTGCCTGTTATTGCATTTTGCGTAAAACTTGCAATGACCAAAAAACGTAATTTTGTCGTTTGGAATTGTTTTGCCACTACGCCGTTTACCAATCAGATTAATTGATTTTATATTTTGATAGATCGGGCATTTATGAACACGGCAATACCAAATATGTGTATATTTATTTATTTTTTAACCCTTTAATTTTCAATGGGGGGAAAGGTGGGTGATTTGAACTTTTAGGGTTTTTTTATTTTTTAAAACTTTTTTACTTTTTTTTTTATTTTACTAGTCCCCCTAGGGGGCTATAGCGATCAGCAATCTGATCGCTCTTATCTATCTGCTGATCACAGCTATACAGCTGTAAACAGCAGATTCAGTCACTTTCTGTTTCTCTCTGCTCGCGGCTGAGGGAAAACGAAAGTGAAGCTTCATAGCTACAGGCGTCATCACATGACCCTGTGCTACGATGGCAAGCACCGAAAGTCACGTGATCATGCACGTGACTTCCGGTGGGGGCGGCGGTAAGTAAAAAACATGGCCGTGCGCATATAGATCTTGCTGCCAGACTTTGGCAGCGCGATTTAAGGGATTAAATGTTGCGAGTAGAAGCGATTCCACTCGCAACATGCAGGCACACATGTCAGTTGATGAAAACAGCTGATATGTGTGCTGACCGCTGCCGCCTGCCTGCGGAACGGGGCGGGGCTTAACGGGACATGCTCCATGATGGATATATCCATCCATGGTCGTGAAGGGGTTAATGTTCGTTACTGGCGTCGAGCTTGTCCAAACATCTGACCAGCTCAAATTGAGTAACGAGCATGCAAACATTTTAGTTCTTTCCCATAACAACTATCAATCCCTGTGAAATGTAAAAATCTCCCTCATCCTGTTTGGGAATACAAAATTAGCACATGAGTTCCATCTCTAACACCTTACACACCAACTGTACTATAGAATTTTATAATGTAATCTAGTGCAAGCATATGGCTGTGCATGTGATCTGTATATGGTCTGCGGGAGGGGAAGACATTCTGTGCATGATATTGGGACTTGATACCCTTCGACCCTTCAGTAAATGCTCGCAGCATTGAGCATCCTGTGCGTGTGGACTGGTTGGTGAATGTCCTGTGTTAAATCTGTGGTTTCAGTAAGAGGCAAGTGTGAGATTGAGGTATAGGGTAACATGAACCCCTTATAGTTCCCCACCCCATATTATGAAGGAGGCTGAATGAGGGCCTGACCATGAAAATTGGTGGCAAGCTCTTTGATAGTCATTGATATTTCTTTGATTATGGCTTTAGTTCCTGATTAAGAAATTAAACACTGTACTTACAGACTGGTAACATCCTTGCAGGGAAGATAACAATTTAGCAAGGCAAAGGGAGTGGTTATTTTTGATTGAGACATATGTGGAAGCAGTTGTCCCTTCACTTTTATTTCTTTCTATCTCTCATTTGGCAACCTTTTCAAAGATGGCCTCTGTATATTAAATGCTGTTCAAGAATAGTTTTATAAAAATTTCGGAGGAGAGAGAGAGTGGCCTGGCTAATAATCCAAGAGATATGCTTATCCAAGGTTTGATAGAGTGTGGCGCCCCTGACCTGGTCAGGCACCACTGAGTACTGCACCCATGCTGGGGGCAGTGCAATATAGGTAATCCAGAAGGCTGGCCGAGGTGTGACTACACAGGCTCATAGTAATCAGGTCTCACACATTGACCTTTGAAGGGACTCCTGAAAGATTCCAGGAGGGGGTGTGGCCTTCATGTCCACTCAAGGGGTGTGGTAGAGAGCCTGGTTGCTAGGTGGCGTAGGCAGGCACAGTGGGGAGAGAATGTAGAGAGGAGAGAGGAGTGAGGAGTCTGGAAGTGGAGCTCAGAGGGAGCAGACGTGCAGGACCCACAAGTGAGCCAGTTTAGTGTGTGCAGCTCAGGGAGAGCAGACGTGAGGAGCAAACCCTGGAGCTGTTGCAGTCTAACAGCGTCTGTGCAGTGACTACCGACAGGGGAGATCAGTCACCTGGTAGTGCCGCCCAAAAACCACCCAAGGCTAGAGAAAGCAAAGGGGTGGCAGAGTAAGGGGACTGCCAGGGAGGTACCAGGCCCGCAAGGGTAACAGGTCCCAGTGCAGAGATAGATTTACCTTTCTTCTGCCAAACCTGCCTGAGGGGTCTCTTCAGACTTCCAAAATAACACCACAGAGTCCGCAGCCATGTAGCAAAGAGAGGGCCCATAGTTCACAGGAGGCAAGCAGCCGGAGTGACCTGGTCCAGGCTACAAGTAAACGGGCCGAAACGAGGGGAGAACAGGCAGCAGCAACTTCCCTGGGTGACTCCCGTAGGGACTTCAAGTAAGGGTCACCACAAAAACACAAGGGGCTAAGGAAGGCGAGTTGGTAGTCACCCTCATCAGCCAGCCGGAAGGATACCTGGTTCCAGCCTGGTTCATCCCAGCTACGCCCGGGTTACTCACCCTGCCACCTAATGTGAGTAAAACCCCTGAAATACATTCTGCTTCTGTATTTGAGTCATTCTGCGCCTTGTGGTTCCACACACTAACACAGGGCCCTGGGGCTTGCCTCACTCTCGGGAGGCCACTACAACTGACTGCACCCACCATCAGCCCCAGGCACCCCTTAATCTGCAGTGGCAGTCACCCTGACCGCAACACCGAGAGTGACGTCACGACAATCCTAAAAGAAGGTTCCTTACCTGTGACCAGACTGTTCCATCCACGTGGAGTCCCTGAAGGTAATGCACCGACACAAAACCTGTGGGGCTTCAAAAGAGCATAACATGCAGCAGTGACATAATGTCATCTGAGAATGGAGCCTGTGATATTGAGGACAGTCCTGAGATAAACCTTGCTCCAGAAGTGTACTGTCCTGAAAACACTGGTAGTCACATTTCTCAAGGTGGCATGGACTCATTCTAGCTTTACAACTGCTGCGACTGTGCTGGAGCTCCTCCTGCAGCATCACCAGACTGAGATGGAGTTTCATCTGCAGATATCCTGTATCTAGAGGAATACAGGTGCTCTCCTCCACAGCTAATCCAGGGAAATATGTTCAATAAAACTCCATCCAAAAAGGTTTGCAGTCCGGCAAAAAGATGGGAACATGGCCATTTTTTTGTGTGGTTTTCAAAAACATACAGACAGTTTCACTTGCCGTGTGACTAAAAGGAAAAATACTTGACCCAGGGATTAAAAAGCAATGCTCTGAAGGTGTTTGTGAGTTTCCCTCCAGAAATGGATGATAATTATGTTGCCATTAAAGATGCTCTAATTCAAAAGTATAACCTCAGTCCCGGGGTTTATCACAAAAAATATGGACTATATAGTGCAGACTCACTGAAAGTTATGCTAATGTGGTGGGTTTTCTGAGATCAACTTTCCACCAGTAAATTAGATGTCTGACTACAAAACTGATTTTAAGAAATTGGACGATATAATAATTAAGGCGCTGTTTTTTGTCTAACTGATATGTGTCACTTCAGCAAAAATCGTTATCCCAAAACTGCAAACCATGTGGCTGAAATTGCAGATTCATACACTGTCAGCCAAACCTGTTTCTTCAACCTGAAGATGAGTTATGATCTGTGGAAATGTGTTTCCCCCTTACTAGCAAGCTTCAGTAATCACACAGTCTATAACACACATGACTATCCAACCATTACCAAGTACAAGGGACACGAGATGTTTTCTTGTTAAATGGTTGAACAGAACAGCAATATCTGCCCTGATATCAAATATACTTTCAACACCTTCTGCATCACCTCCTACTATACTGTTTGTGACTGAGAAGAAAAGTGGGTTTAACATAGATAACCTGAAGTCTTTTTCTTTCAGTTATCAGATAACTGTTGGACTCTGGGACACTGGGGCTGAAGCCACCGATAGTTAGTACACCCATAGAATTTTTTTCCCTGGAAGGACTCTGACTGTTACAGAGATTGGTGGGATGAACTCTTCATTATGGATTCCTCAAATATTTCTGGATAGCGAAAACAGTCATGGATTAAGGGAAGAAGGAGTAATGGATACCATCCCCACTAAGGTATAGCTGGGAAGGGATTTTTGATAGGTTAATGATCCAACTCTAAAGGGTACAGAAGCATATGAGGAAAATAATGAAAAGTGTTACAAATTTAATTTTTTTCCCGGAATTAAAAATATATGAAACTGGAACTCTACCTCATGAATATGTAGAGTTTAATAGTCTTGAAAAAGGAGAGAAGATGTTTACAAATAATCAATTTGTATTGTACCCCAAAGTCTGAATGCTTAGGAATTGAACGCTTTTACATGTGTTGGGAAAAAACAACAAGCAGATAAAGATTGAACGGTATATCCTGGCAATAAAATGAATGTTTTAAATCACAGGAAAGTTACTGATTATGGCATTGAAAAGAGGTGGGGATTCTAAGAGAACCCATTAAGTAAATGCTCTTTGGAAATGACCTACAGGTTAGTTTCTCATGGCAAATTATAAAAGGAGGAGGTGTAGGGAATAGGTCAATGTTACTTTTTACTAATACTTGCAAAGTCAATATTGACTAAGAAAATGAACTTTAACCCCCAAAACACATTTCAACATCATTGCATTCCTGCCTTAAAAGGAGCAGCTAACATTGTTGTAGTGATTGTTCCATTAACACAGGTGTGGATGTTAATAAGGACAGGCCTGGCGATCAATCAGTCATGATTAAGTAAGAATGACACCACTGGACACTTTAAAAGGAGGCTGGTGCTTGGTATCATTGTTTCTCTTCAGTTAACCATGGTTATCTCTAAAGAAACACGTGCAGCCATGATTGCTCTGCACAAAAATGGCCTAACAGGGAAGAGTATCGCAGCTACAAAGATTGCACCTCAGTCAACAATCTATCCCAACATCAAGAACTTCAAGGAGAGAGCTTCCATTGTTGCCAAAAATGCTCCTGGGCGCCCAAGAAGGACCAGCAAACGTCAGGACTGTATCTTAAAACTGTTTCAGCTGCGGGATCGTACTACCAGCAGTGCCGAGCTAGCTCAGCAATGGCAACAGGCTGGTGTGAGTGCTTCTGCACGCACTGTGAGGCGGAGACTCTTTGAGCAAGGCCTGGTTTCAAGGAGGGCAGCAAAGAAGACACTTATCTCCAGAAAAAAACATCAGGGACCGACTGATATTCTGCAAAAGGTACAGGGAGTGGACTGCTGAGGACTGGGGTAAAGTCATTTTCTCAGATGAATCCCCTTTTCGATTGTTTGGGACATCTGGGAAACAGCTTATTAGGAGAAGAAGAGGTGAGCGCTACCACCAGTCTTGTCTCATGCCAACTGTTAAGCATCCTGAAACGATTCATGTGTGAGGTTGATTCTCAGCCAAGGGAATCGGCTCACTCACAGTCTTGCCTAAAAACACAGCCATGAATAAAGAATGGTACCAGAATGTCCTCCAAGAGCAACTTCTCCCAACTGTCCAAGAGCAGTTTGGCGCCCAACAATGCCTTTTCCAGCATGATGAAGCACCTTGCCATAAAGCAAAGGTGATCACTAAATGGCTCATGGAACAAAACATAGAGATTTTGGGTCCATGGCCTGGAAACTCCCCAGATCTTAATCCAATTGAGAACTTGTGGGCAATCATCAAGAGACGGGTGGACAAACAAAAAACAACAAATTCTGGCAAAATGCAAGCATTGCTTATGTAAGAATGGACAGCTATGAGTCAGGATTTGGTCCAGAAATTGATTGAGAGCATGCCAGGGAGAATTGCAGAAGTCCTGAAGAAAAAGGGTCAACACTGCAAATATTGACTTGCTGCATTAACTCATTCTAACTGTCAATATAACCTTTTGGTACTCATAATTAGAGTTGAGCGCGGCTCGCAGTTCTCCAGTTCTCGGTTCGAGTGATTTTGGGGGGTGTTCTAGATCGAACTAGAACTCGAGCTTTTTGCTAAAAGCTCGACAGTTCGAGTTACATTCGAGAACGGTTCTAGCAGCAAAAGCAGGGCTCTTTACAGCTACAGTGTGCAGGGAGCCATCGCTGGCAGCCTGCGGTAAGCTGGTAACCAAGAAAAACATCGGGTATCCAAGCAAAGCGCTTTGGATAGTAACCCGATATTTATCCTAGTTGCGTGTGCAGGAAGCAGACACTTCCCCGCTCAGCTCGCTCAGCCCCCTCCTGCACGCGGCATGTACACACACACACACACACACACACTCACACGCACACTCACACACACACACTCACACACTCACACACACTCACACACACACACACACACACACACACTCACACACACTCACACACACACACACACTCACACTCACCTGTCCCCAGCCATGCAGTCCACGACACTGACGTTCTCAGCGCCACATGGCCCCACTAGGCTCCACCCACTTCGCACTCCGCAGCCAGCACACATGGCCCCGCTACACTCCGCCCACCTGTCACTTTGCACACATGGTCCCGCTAGGCTCCGCCCACCTGGCACTCTGCACACATTACCCCGCTAGGCTCTAGGCTCTGCCCACCTAGCACTCTGCACATATGGTCCCGCTAGGCTCCGCCCACCTGTCACTCTGCACACATGGTCCCGCTTGGCTCCGCCGACCTGGCACTCTGCACACATTACCCCGCTAGGCTCCGCCCACCTGGCACTCTGCACACATTACCCTGCTAGTCTCCGCCCACCTGGCACTCTGCACACATGGTCCCGCTAGGCTCCGCCCACCTGGCACTCTGCACACATGGTCCCGCTAGGCTCCGCTAACCTGTCACTCTGCACACATTACCCTCTTAGGCTTCGCCCACCTGGCACTCTGCGCACATGGTCCCACTAGGCTCCGCCCACCTGGCACTCTGCACACATTACTTTGCTAGGCTCCGCCCACCTGGCACTCTGCACACATTACCCCACTAGGCTCCGCCCACCTGGAATTCTGCACACATGGTCCTGCTAGGCTCCGCCCACCTGGCACTCTGCACACAAGGCCCCGCTAGCCTCCGCCCACCTGGCACTCTGCAAACATTACCCCGCTAGGCTCCGCCCACCTGGCACTCTGCACACATTACCCCGCTAGGCTCCGCCCACCTGGCACTGTGCACACATGGTCCCGCTAGGCTATGTCCACCTGGCACTCTGCACACATGGTCCCGCTAGGCTCCGCCCACCTGGCACTCAGCACACATAGTCTCGCTAGGCTCCGCCCACCTGGCACTCTGCACACATTACCCCGCTAGGCTCCGCCCACCTGACACTCTGCACACACTACCCCACTAGGCTCCGCCCACCTTGCACTTTGCACACATTACCCCACTAGGCTCCGCCCACCTCACACTCTGCACACATGGCCCCGCTCGGCTTACCTGCGGTGATGAAGTCCCGCCCTCCCGACCTCAGCGCTGTCACTGTCCTCCGTGGCCGCCGCTTGTCACATCACCTTCTCTCACTTCCGACCAGAGACTTTGATTAGTGGTGACGTCACGGGCCGCTCGCGATATTTGGCTGTGAAGGTCATTGAAGTCAGTGACAGGTGCTCTCAGCAGTGCAGGAGATCAGCGCAGGTAATGTACCTCGCTGACAGCAGCACTTGTCATCCCCTGCAGTGACCTGGGCTGACCCATTGATGTTAGCTCAGGTCACTGCATTGCTCTCAGCGAATGGGGGACATCCTGCTCTTCATTGACTGGGACAGTGTGGATCGTCATGGGAACCCCTTGGATTACAGCAGACCTGGATTTGTTTTACTTTCTAATAAATTGGTGAAAGAGGCAATGTGTTGGGCAGTGTTTTTTCAATGAAAAATGTGTTTGTCGTCTATTTTTTTTTATTACTGACTGGGTTGGTGATGTCGGGTATCTGATAGACGCGTGACATCACTAACCCCAGGGCTTGATGTCAGGTGACATTACACATCTGGTATTAACCCCATATATTACCCCATTTGACACCGCACCAGGGCACGGGATTAGCTGGGACGAAGCACCAGGATTGGCGCATCTAATGGATGTGCCACTTCTGGGGCGGCTGCGGCCTGCTATTTTTAGGCTGAGGAGAGTCCAATAACCATGGACCTCCCTAGTCTGAAAATATCAGACCCCAGCTGCCTGCTTTACCTTGGCTGGTGATCCAATTTTGGGGGGACCCCCACGTGTTTTCTTTTTTTAAAATTATTTATTTAATTTAAAATAACAATGTGAGGTGCCCTCAGTTTTGAATTACCAGCCAAGGTGAAGCTGCCAGCTGTCGTCTGCAGGCTGCAGCCGTCTGCTTTACCATAGCTGGCTACAAAAATAGGGGGAACCCCACGTCATTTTTTTCATTTTTTTGGCTAAATACAAGGCTAAGCACCCCTTAGTGCCACATGAAAGGCACCAAAGGGTGCAAAATTACAAAATGCAGGAGAGTGGGACATTATGTGTCTTTCTGGTATTATAATGACAGAAAAGACTGATATGAAGTGTACAAGCACAGGAAAATCACCAGAGCGCTCTACGCTCTGAAAAGCAGTAGAAAATGGCACTGGAGTGAACATGTGACCGCCTCATGTAGGTTGAAGCTATGGATCTGTACCGCCCTGGGGGCTCTGCTGCTCTCCGCCGAGACACTCGGATCCGGGCTTGGGTTGTCGGTGGCTCGAGTGCCTCCGAACCGGGAGTCACGTCGCTCTGGAAAGGGTGGGGGGTTTGGTTGTTTGGTTTGGGGTGGACCGGTTTCTTGGCCGGAGCCGCGGTGACCGGTAACAGTTTGTGACGCCACCCATGGGTCGTGGTGAGGTGATGGGCACCACCGCTGTGGTGAGGGTGCGGGGGCTCATCCTGGATCGTTGGTGGGTCACAGCTAGGTGTTGACCCCTCCATGGGTAGGGGGTTTGTTGGTCCTGGGGCCAGGTGGCAGGAGCGGGGGGTTGCAGGACGCAGGGGCTTGCTTGCAGCTCGGTGCCTGATGGCACTGGTGTACTGACGATTAAACCACACAGAGTCAATGGTAAACCAAGTTCGGTGTAGATCGGTGCCCGCAGCCGGCTGCGTGTGTCCCCAGTGAGGTTTAAGATGTCGTCTTACTCCTGCACCTTTAAATTTGCTATAGTGACTCCTATGCTTCAGCAACGGTAGTCCGCTCCCCGGCTTTTGGGTACCGGAGGAGCCCTTTTGCCCGCAGGCGCTGGCCCTTTGGATCTCTGGCCCTTGGCTGTGGCTCTTATCCGGAATCGGTGGGCTGTTGCCGTCTATCGGGAAATAGGGTGGGAATGAACACCTGAGGTCCAGACCGCAATCAGTAGATTTGTCTGAGCCCGGTTGCTTTTGGGCTAGAACAGGGTCTGAGTACCCTGCCTGGTGCTCCGGTTGACTTGTTAGCTCCCCGGTTCGGGCCCGAAGGGTCACCACCCTCTTCTCGATCCCTACGGTTCCACAGTTCAGTCCCTGACCGGACTCCTGCAGACGGCCACCACCGTCTGCCTGCCTGACCGTTCCAAGGGGTCCTAGGCTCCATCCTAGGCCCCTGACTCTCAGCTCGCCACTTTTACTCCTCTCACTACTCCTCTCCCCACTTTACTCACTTGTCCTTTTACTGCCTCAGGCCAGCAGACTCCTCTGAGGGCGTGCCTATCCACCTGGCTCCGCCCACCTGGTGTGCCTTACTAGACCTGAGGGAGGCGGTCAGGACTTGTTGGCTGCTGGTGCCTAACTGCGGGTGTGTGTGGTGTTGTGTGTTGTTACCTGTGACCCCTGGGGGTCCAGGGCATCACAGATCCAGGGTAAATTTATGTATTTTCCCTTCTTCAGTTTTCTGCAGTACGCAAACAAACGGAAGGCACACGGATGACATATGGACCGTATATGGAACAGAAACGGATGCCACACGGATGCACCCATAAAAAAAACTAACCGTTTTTTGCGGACCGCAAAAACGGATCGGTCATGCAAATGTAGCCTTATTCTGATCTGCTGTTTATAAACAGCAGGCAGAAATAAGTGAATAGCGCCCCCCCAGCGTCAGAAAATCTCCGGAGTTTCAGGGGGTAGCTGAGACCCTGGAGATCATGATTTAGGCCGTTTTTTCCGGTCCCCGCTCACGTGATCACCGGTATACACCGTATACCGATGATCATGTTACAGTAAATGACAGCGTCGGTAAAAAATTATTTATCTCCCATCTGGCATGAACAAACATGATAAATCTCCTCCCCGGTCCCATCCGGTCCCCCGGTGTCGCCAATGTGCCCCCCCTGACCCCTACCCGGAAATCCAAGATGGCCGCGCGCACAGCAGCACGCCGGCCGCATTCACCCCACTCCTCTGATTTCTTTCGCATGTGCCATGACACATGTGACAGAAAACTCCTCCCCCGGCCCTGCCAGGTCACCCCCTATAACACCACTGGTGTTCCCCAGGGTCCCACGGTACCTGTGCAGCGTTGATCCCCTGCAGCCCTCTCCTTCACAATAGACGCTGCCGCATGCACAGAGTGGCTGTCAGCTCAGCTTCCTGTGTTCAGACACAGTGAGTGGTGGTTATGCATCTGTAAGCTAAATGGGCGGCACGGTGGCTCAGTGATCAGCACTGCAGTCTTGCAGCGCCGATGTCCTGGGTTCAATTCCCACCAAGGACACCATCTGCAAGGAGTTTGTATGTTCTCCCCGTGTTTGCGTGGATTTCCTCTGGGTACTCATACTGGTACTACATACAGATAGGGAATTTAGATTATGAGCCCCAATGGGGACAGTGTTCCCAATGTATGCAAAGCGCTATAGAATTAATAGCGCTATATAAATGAATAAATTATTATTATTACTGCAATGCCCTGCTCATGAGGTAAGGAACATAGTTGATCAGGAGAGCTATATACTACATTTCCAAATGGAGGGATTTGATTTTATAGTTGCTCTGCTGAATGACTACCAAACATGAGAGTCCGTTATACGCCACAAGAAAACACATCTAAATAGCGAGCTCTGTTGTTTAGTATTTATTCAGCTGGATAACTGAACATAAAGGGGTATTCCATCTCCAAAATCCTATCCCCAATATATAGTAGGTGGAATAGCAATAATATCAGCAAATACCAATATTTGGAAATGTAGAATAGTTCTCCTGATTAGGCATGTCCTTACCTCATGAGCAGGGCATTGCAGCTTTGGTAGCAACCGTTACGACATGGACTCTGCTGCTGTGGACCCGGGGAAAGTGAGTGCAGATTCATTGCACCCACACTCCTCACATGGAGGGTCTGCACTCCTAGAAATTGGGTATACGTTCCCTGAGTGTCTCCCCCCATATTCTAGACAGTCCAGAGTCGTCGTGGGACCCCCTTATTTTTTTTTCTTACAATAAATTGGTGAAAGAGGAAATGTTTTGGGGATTGTTTTTTCAAATAATTTTTTTTGTCGATTTTTTTTGTTAGTACGCCATGACATTACAAACTGCTGGGCTTGATGTCAGGTGACTTTACAGCTAGTATCAACCCTATTTATTACCCTGTTTGCCACTGCACCAGGGCACGGGATGAGCTGGGGTGAAGCGCCAGAATTGGCGCATCTAGTGGATGCGCCACGTCTGGGGTGCCTGCGGCCTGCTATTTTTAGGCTGTGAAGGCCCAATAACTATGGACAAAAAGTTTTACCTGTATGCAGATTATACCTTTGTGTGATGTATTTCCAGGAATGACTATTTTAAGGAAATATCAATAAAGAAAATGTATTTATATTTTATTGGATTTGTGCTGAGCCGACTCTTTCATCACTTTTTCGCCAATAACAATGGACCTTCCCACCCTGAGAATACCAGACCACAGCTGTCCGCTTTACTTTGGCTGGTGATCCAATTTGGGGGGGACCCTACTTTTTTTGTAATTGGTAATATTTATAAAATAATTATAAAAAAAGAGCCTGGGGTGACCTTCACATTGGATCACCAACCACGGTAAATCTGCCAGCTGTGGTTTTCAGGCTACAGCCGTCTGCTTTACCCTAGCTGGCTATCAAAAATGGGGGGACCCAACGTCATTTTTTTTTTAACTATTTTTTAAATAGAAAAAATTAATGGGCTTCCCTGTATTTTTATTGTCAGCCAAGGTAAGAATCAAGCCAACAATATACAATATTTTAAAGGGAATCTGTTATAAGAATCAAAATTTCCACGCTATCTAGCTATTTACATATTGTTTATAGAACGTTAAAAAAGTATACCCTTGCAATCTGATGTTTTATTAAAAAAAATCCACATTTTTTAATATAGGAATGAGCTGTTATGAACTATAGGCATGGAATTGATCTCCCAAGTGTTTGCCTCCAGAATTTATGTAAGAAAGCATTACCGATGTGACACATGCATTGATTATCACCTTGATCTCCTCATATTAATGCAGAGAAGTCTGTATTTATAATGAATAAAGTAAAGCAGAACTAAACTTAATCTAATTACAATCACATCCACAGCTGCACCATTCCTCTTCTGCTGTAAGCTCAGCTGCAGAGCTTTGCTTGATTACAAGTAATATTTCTTTAGGTATCATCTCACATAGTGAGTGTGAGAGATAAGACAGTACTGTAAGAAAACTAAAACTGCAGATCTATTTGTTATGAGACAAAGTTCAGCTGTACTACACCTCCCTCCAAACTGGCTATTTGTGAGATGGAAGCTAAAGTGTTATTTGAAATCAAGCACAGCTGTTCTGCCAAAAGGATAGGACTATGAGAGGACAATTGCAGCTGTAGTTGTGTTTGTAATGGGACAAAGATCAGTTCTGCTGAGTATGAATATAACTGTCAATTATTACATCTCACAGTGGCAATGCAACCCCTTTCATCTAAAATAAGCTCTGGGGACAGTTTCATTGGGAAATTGGTGTCTAGTCCATGGAACTTATCAGCATATTTACATATTAAGAAAAATGTTGATTTCTCTGAAATAAGACCTTGGATTACAGATATTAAGGTATAGTTTGTTTCTACCTACTTTCTTTGAACTTCATTTCCGCAAAGATGGCTTAGGAGGATTGATCCTACTGACAGATTTCATTTAAGCCAAATTCTGTCTCTTCATATTTCAGCACCCTTCCCAAATTCACTTACATTTTCAGACCTACACTTTTACAATGATTTACCTCTTACCAAGAAAAAAGTATCAGGTATGTTGAAATTTAATGTTGGTACTCATACTACCCAGATTTAGTAATTAAGAATAAGATGAAGGTCCCCACAATACATACAGTATTTGCTAATACATTTTAATCTGTTTGGGATGCTTGAAGTTTTGCATAAAAATTAGGCTATCTGGTATTTTTTTATGTTTTGGTTTAGATACATTTTCAAAAGGTAGGGAAAAAATTTGGATTAATGTTATGTCCAAGTGCAGATTTAGTAAGCTACAGTAGGAACGATTCAATGACCGCATTTTTCACCATATGCAATATAGACAATGGAGGCAGCATTCTTCCTTGTGTGTGTTTGCATGTTGAAATAAATTCAGTAAAATGCTTGATATGTAATAGTTTAAGCTTTTTTAAAATTTTCTTTATGCTGCCAAACTGGCAAACAAAAAAGGGACAAAGAAAAGCTAATTATTTATATTGCAAGCAGCTTATTTCATTGGAAAATATCCTTAAAAGACATTTCTACAAATTCGTAATATTTCAAAGCCTTTATTTTCATTTACATGTTTGTATATAAAAATCACACACCTTCAAAGGGTTTTAAATAAATATAAATACAAGTATTACCAGGTATTTACTAGTATTACTGTATGTGAAATAAAAACAAAATAAAGTGGGTTTTTTACTAAAACTTAAGGCAGTATTTTAAATAATTTTAAATACAATTTTGTTACATACAGTAGATCATATCAAAAAATATATTTTCAGGTTTGAGGCCCGTACTGCATGTTTTTTTCAACCAATACCTACAAATGGTGGATTACAAAAGGTCACAGTTGGTACTTTATGGTGACACATGTCATCATAAGAAAGTACTTACAGTACATTACATTATTATTGATCAAATATAGAGATGAGTGAATCTGAGGTTGATATCCAACTTCCAAAAAAACAAAGTTCGGGTTCGACGTTCGAGTGAGTTACGAGTGCAAACCGCTCAAGTGAGCAGTGCTATGCTTGGGTATGATTGATGTGCAACCTTGTGCAAGCTGTGGGCAGTGTTTGAACGGTTCGCACAGGGGTAAAATCAGCGTGATAAGATGTAGTGTGCACACATACAAACAAAATAAAAATGAAAAACCCTGGAAGTGTTCTGCTTATGGCTGGCAGCATGTGGGCTTAGACTTGAACTGCCCTATTACTGACTTCCATTGAGGTTCAGTTCAAGTCAGGGTCACAAACCAAACCTTATCTAGAGGTTCCAATGTGCCCTGCAAACTGAACCTCCAAAGGTTCGCTCATCTCTAATCAAATATACATAAAAAATTAATCGGATAATCCAGAGTAGTCCTGAAAAGTTTGCATTATACATATTTGTTAATAGTAGGTAACAGAAAGGTATGCAGAAATCTCAAAAAACACAATGCAAAATATGTTATTATAAATACAATTCAGGTTGTATAGAAGCCCACAATGTGTCAAACTTCAATTAGCTTTAAATATCATGAAATTAACAATGGAAACTGATGGGGAATATAATTAAATTAATCATAAATTATTATAATATGGTAAAATGTATTGTGTTTTTGTTGTTTTTGAGCAAAATATTTTTTTCAGCTAGTAGTTGGAAGCAATTGTCTTTAAAAAAACAGGGGGCAAGAAAAAATACAGTTGTGGAAAGAAGGTTGCATAAAGTATTGAAGCTTTTGGCTCCTTAGATTACACTATTAACATCTGAATGATGAAAATGAAATAAGTAGTACTCCCGCCATTCAGGTGGTGATCACATGTTCTTTGATGCAGCTGGGACAGAGCAGCTCTGTCTAATGATGAGGGAGTTTCGAAATACTCAGATTCGCGATACTCGTCTATGAGTCTATGACTACTGTCTAATACTCGCGTATACATTCTGCATAGTGTCTGCAATGCAAATCAATGGGGAATACTTGCAATGTAACAAGTAACCCGAATGCCAAACTATTCGTGCCAGTCGCGAATAGTACGGCATGCAGGTTACTCATTACATTGCGAGTATTCCCTATTGACTTGCATTGCACACACTAGTCGGAATACATACGCGAGTATTAGACAGTACTTGTTACGAGTATCGCAAATCCGAGTAGTTCGAAACTCACTCATCATTAGCTCTGTCATTTCTTTAGTGGCTATGGCTGGGTGCTGCAAATCCATGCTATTTAAATGAATAGTGTGTGGATCTGCAGGACCTGGCCAAAACCACTATTTTTTTGACAGAGTTTTGGTGGTATCTGAGAACATCTGACCACCACCAATAACAACTGATCATTAGAGGTTTCAAGTATTGCACCCCTAAAAATGTGATATTTTGGGTTTATCCCAAGAATGAGAGGCTGTCACTAAAAGAAAATGTACTGGCTAACCTTTTTACTATTCCTTATAAAGTTACATAAGATAAAGGCTAAATAAAGACTTTTAAAGAAACATTTTGCAAATAGATTACACAATAGCATGGTGGTAGTAAGAGAAGATGCTAAAGAAACACATTCTGCAATTTGAAATAATGATATGATTGCAGTTTGAAATAATTAAATTGTAGCAAAAATTGACAACACAATTAGCAAAAGAAGCTTAAAGTATAGATCTCTGAATAGAAGTAAAATATATTTAACCCCTTCATCACAGCGATTTTCAATTTTTTTACTCTCCTCCTTCCAAGAGGCATAACCTTTTTTTGTTCTTCAGAACAGCCCCATGAGGGCTTGATTGTTTGTGGCATGAGCTGTACTTTTGAATGACACCATTCATTCTGCAACATTTTGTACTGGAAAATGGGAAAAAATTCCAAGTGTGGTGAAATTGCAAAAAAAGTGCAATTGGGCAATTATTTTTGGGTTTTTTTATTTACCATGTTTACTATATGGTAAAACTGACCTAGCAATATGATTCCCCAGGTCAGTATGAGTCAAATCAACATGTATAGTTTTATTTTTACTAAGTGGTGAAAAAAAAATTCTGAAGTTTGTAAAATAAAAAAGAAAAAAATATGAGCTTTATTCACTGTTTTATGAGACGAGCAACATTATATTTTTTCAAGATCTGGGGAACTTTAATGGCTTATTTTTTGTTTCTTGAGCTAACGTTTTCAATCATAACATTTTTGAGTGGATTCCATGTTTTCACCGCCTGTTGTTGCATTTATGACAACCAAAAAGAAACATAATTCTGGCCTTTTGATTTTTTTTTTCTTGCTACACCTTTTACTGATTAGTATAATAAAGTTTATATTTTGATAGATGGGAATTTCTGAATGCAACAATACGAAATGTGTATTTTTTTATCATTGATTTATTTTTAATGTGGCAAAACGGGGATGATTTGAGCTTTTAGATTTTTTTTATTTTTTTTCATATTTATAAAAATTTTGTTTTTACATTTTTTATTGATTATACTAGGCCTTTTAGGGGACTTTATGCCTGCACTATCCAATCACTTCTGATCAGCGCAAGCATTGCTCTAATAAGCAGAAATGCTTATCTCCTGTGAATGTTGATGCTCTGCTGGCATTCAGAGGAAATGATCAGCTTACCCCGTGCTGTCATGTCAACCCATTGGTGCCAGTTATCATGGTATGAGGCTGCAAATGGCAGCAGGGAACAGTGCAATAAACACCAGAGCGAGTTTGACAGTGCAATCCAAGCTTCTAAAAGAAGTAAGTAGATCTCCAATTCACCTGTGCCTGTTAGCTGCACATGTCAGGTGATCAGTGATCAGATCAGCTGACATGTAAGAGGAGATGTGGGCTCAGCACATGAGCCTACATCAAAGGGAGGTGACCTAGGACATATATATATATATATATATATATATATATATACATCCTAGCTTGTTAAGCGGTTGAAAAAACATGCATTACTAAATTTCTTCTGTATATGTCCAAAAGACTTTTCTTTTTGAAAGCAGCAAATCTACTATGAGACATTCTTTTACTCTTTTGTAGTTTAGTACATTAGACCGGTGTATATTCAGTTAGTTATCCAAATTCTGTATGTATGACTATGCAAAATTACACATGGGGTAGGAGAATAATCAGAGGTCAAAAACAAAATACATTGCATTAGACATATATACACAATAAAAATAGAGAGACAAAAAGGTGCTTATATGGTGAGTATGTCTAGTGTTATATTACAATTTATTGGTAAAAAATGGCTAACCATAAATAGTTTTGCTATAAGCACTTTTCCAGTGAAGGAATACAGAAAAAGAAACCAGAGGAGACATCTTCTAGTGTCTTATAACCCAGTCAAGTGTGCCAAACCTCAATGAGATATGAATAGAGCTTCTGTATAGTAGAATACACTCTATTAAGAGCAGATGACAAGATGGCAATTTAACACTAGAAGTCCCAGGAATTTCTAGCTCCATAGGGTTTCAATGGTAGAAATGTTAAATGATCCCTCTCTGGGATTTCTAGTGTTAAAAGGTGAAGTTCATATTAGGATACCATGAGGTAAAAGTATAGTGTGTTTTGTGGATCTTGGACCTCTTTCTCAAGTAAACAAAATACCTATGACATTTGATTGCAATGTCATAGGTATTTTGATACTTGGAAAAAGAAGTCTAAGTGACTCAAAACTTGTTTTACCAGTACTTAATGACATCTCAATAGGCAACTTTTATTCATCCTCCACATCACCAACTCGTTATCTGCAGTAAGAAACAACCTATCTGGAATCCTTGAGGAACTATAATGTTTAATAATATAATATTTAATTGTTAGTTGATTTGATAATTCCTTGGCAGAATAGAATGTATATGTATTTTAATATTGTATACGAATATTGTAATGCTCAGAGGCCAGCAATGTAGGATGTTATTCAACTGGACATAGTCTTCCAGTATATCAACTCCTGTGCATGAATGTCAGTATTGACTCCAATGTGGACAAGGGGTTTCCTCCTTTAAAGCAATTTTTTAGAATCAAACAAAATAAATTGAAAAGTAAAGTAAAGGTCTCTAAAGGTCTCTAGCATTTACCTAAATAAATAATGAAATAAATATATATATACACAGTATATATATATGTATATATATATATATATATATATATATATATATATATATATATATATATATATATATATATATATATATAGTTTCATAGAATGCATAAAGAATATTTATATGTAATTAAAAATTAAAACTCAAGTTAATGTAATTTTCTTATCTTAACACAATGTTAACTGCTGCATAAAATATTACCAATACTAGTTTGAAAAAAATCTGAATGCAAGTCTTACATTTGACTTTGAAGTGAAAATTCTCCTGTCATGTTATGGTTAAAAATTAAAAGCCTTTAACAAGTTGTGCATAATACATGTTCTATTTCTGCATACTATAGAATGCTGAGCTCAGTATGTTACTAAACGTCAGTGTCCAGGGATGGGATGTCAATGATTCCTACTCTAATTATGGTGAGAATTATCCACAGGGATCAATGTTTAATGCCTAATTTGTTTGTAAATGATATTAAGGTTGAAAGTTGCCATTAGCTCATTTGTTTTTCATGCAATTAAAGCAACATCAACAAAATCAAAATATAGTTATTATATATTTCAACTTACATTTACTGAAAAAAAGAACTTTAAAAACAAATGGATACAAAATAGTTACATTTTATTTTATCATACAAATATTTGTATTCATTTTTCAAATTACACTTTTGAGTCAATGTTTTAATGTGCATTTGTGTACCAGTTCTGCAACCCCTAATTAATGAAGAAAGTTTCCCAAAGGGAAATACATTAAAAAATGGGATGTGATGTCTGTTTGAAAACATACTCTAACTAGAAGAATTTGTGTGTGGAATGATGAAAGGGAAACTAAATAATTAAATACTTTTTATTACAAAGAAATGTCACGTATTCTAGCATTGTTTACACTGGACCAGAGATATTAGTAGGAAAGGCTACTTGCATGTTATGACTAGAGATGAGCGAGCATCTGAAGGCTCAAGTTCGGTTCGGTTCGTCGAATGGAGGCTCCGTTCGAGTTCGGTTCGACGAACCGTTCAGCAAACCTCTCGAACCCCATTGAAAACATTGGGAGGCAAACACAAACACATAAAAACACATTATACATGTACACATACAGTTAATAAACATTGCCATAACACTTACAGGTCCCCGCGACGCATGCTGCACTCTGTCTCCCGTCGCTTTTCCTTCCGATAATCGCTGCGTCCTCCCGGTAACAAGCACTGATGATAGGAACTTCCGTGATGTCATAAAAAGCATGTGACCAGTCACGTGTTCATTATCTCATTGGCTACAGACAGGTCACATGGCTATGACATCATGCTAGGTCCTGTTAGCGCATCTCTCCGGTACGCGGTGCTCATTTTTGTATCTCCGTGCACCGGCGAGATGCTTTGGCACATGGTTGGCTTCCCCGTTCTTGCATGTGGGCGCTCTTTACAGAGTTAGCCACATGCAAGGACTGGCTGCCACTGCCGGTGAATTGCAGCACCGGGAATCACATGATAGGAGCACTGTTGCTATGGTGACTCGCCTGCCAGCGGTGACGTCACCGCTTACAGCCTGCAGACTCTGCTCACTCACTGAGTGAATAGACTGCACGGGGAGCAGCAGCGTCTTCCTCCCATGCAGTGCTGTCTGATGTAGCAGAGCTTCATGGGTTGAAGGAGAAAGAAGACAGAAGACCAGGATCATGGAGGGCTGACAGGGAGAAATAAATATAGAGTCTATAAGTGTGTCTGTGTATTTATTTCTATTAAAGTATTTTTTCTCTGTGTGGTGTCTTTTTTTTTAACCCTTTATTGGAGATTCTTAATGGCTGGCTTAAACTTGCCTGACATTAAGAATCTCTAGCTTAATACTAGCTAGTAAAACAAAGCTAGTTTTAACTCATTATTACCCAGCAAGCCACCCGGGTTCAGGGCAGCTGGAAGAGTTGGATACAGCGCCAGATGATGGCGCTTCTATGAAAGCGCCATTTTTTGGGGCAGCTGCGAAGTGCAATTCTCAGCAGAGGGGCCCAGAAAGCTCGGGCTAACCTGTGCTGTGGATTACAATCCCTAGCTGCCTAGTTGTACCTGGCTGGATGCAAAAATAGGGCGAAACTCACGTCATTTTTTTTTAATTATTTCATGAAATTCATGAAAAAATGAAAAAAAGGGCTTCCCTATATTTTTAGTTCCCAGCTGGGTACAAATAGGCAGCTGGGGGTTGGGGGAAGCCCGTACCTGCCTGCTGTACCTGGCTAGCATACAAAAATATGGCGAAGCTCACGTCTTTTTTTTTTTAGTTTTTTAGCAAATTTTCCATTGCCAGTGAAGGTAACACCAAGCAGTGGGGGTTAGCAGGCAGTAGCTGCTTGGATTACCCTTAGCTACCAATACAAACAATGCAGCAGGAGCCCATATATATTTTTTTTTTAATTATTTATTTAAATAACTAAAAAAAAAATGGGCTTCCATGTATTTTAATTTCCTGACATGGCAGTACTGTAAAAATAAATCATTCATAAAAATGACGTAGCGCTCCGCGGTATTTTTGATTCTCATCCAGATAAAGCAGACAGCTATGGGTTGCCACCCCCATCTGCCTGGCGTTACCTTGGCTTGCAATCAAAGTACAGGGAAGCCCATTAATTTTTTTATTTTAAAAAATAGTTTAAAAAAAAAAATGATGTGGGATCCCCCCATTTTTGATAGCCAGCTAGGGTAAGGCAGATGACTGTAGCCTGAAAACCACAGCTGGCAGCTTTACCGTGGTTGGTGATCCAATGTGGAGGTCACTCCAGGCTCTTTTTTTATGATTATTTTATAAATATTAATAATTACAAAAAAAAAGTAGGGTCCCCCAAATTGGATCACCAGCCAAGGTAAAGCGGACAGCTGTGGTCTGAGATTCTCAAGTTGGGAAGGTCCATAGTTATTGGCCCTTCACAGCCTAAAAATAGCAGGCCGCAGGTGCCCCAGAAGTGGCGCATCCACTAGATGCGCAAATCCTGACGCTTCACCCCAGCTCATCCCGTGCCCTGCTGCAGTGGCAAACAGGGTAATAAATGGGGTTGATACTAGCTGTAAGGTCACCTTACATCAAGCCTAGAACTTTGTGATGTCATGGTGTCTATCACATACCCGACATCACAACTTTCAGTACTAACAAAAAAATAGACAAAAAAATTTATTTGAACAAACACTCCCCAAAACATTCCCTCTTTAACCAACTTATTGTAAAGAAAAAAAAATGAGGGGGTCCCACGATGACTCTGGACCATCTAGAATATGGGGGGACACGCTCAAGAAACGTATCCCCCATTTTCTAGGAGTGCAGACCCTCCATGTGAGGAGTGTGGGTGCAATGAATCTGCACCCACTCTCCCCGGGTCAACAGCAACAGAGTCCATGTCGTAACTGTTGCTCCCAAAGCTGCAATTCCCTGCTCATGAGGTAAGGGTATGCCTAATCAGGAGAACTATTCTACGTTTCCAAATATTGGTATTTGCTGATATTATTGCTATTCCACCCACTATATATTGGGGATAGGATTTTGGAGATGGAATAAGTAAGTACCCGTTAAGTACAGTTATCCTGCTGAATGAATACTAAACAACAGAGCTCGCTATTTAGATATCATTTCTTGTGGCATATATGTTTGGTAGTCGTTCAGCAGGGCAACTATAAAATCAAATACCTCCATTTGGAAATGTAGAATAGCTCTCCTGATCAACTATGTTCCTTACCTCATGAGCAGGGCATTGCAATAGCTTATAGATGCATGGTTACCACCACTCACTGTGTCTGAACACAGGAAGCTGAGCTGACAGCCGCTCTGTGCATGCGACTGCGTCTATTGTGAAGGAAGGGGCTGCGGGGGATCAACGCTGCACAGGTACCGTGCGACACCGGGGAACACTGGTGGGGTTATAGAGGGTGACCTGGCAGGGCCTAGGGAGGAGTTTTCTGTTGCATGTGTCATGGCACATGCGACAGAAATCAGAGAAGTAGGGTGAATGCAGCTGCCGCGCTGCTGTGCGCGTGGCCATCTTGGATTTCCGGGAGATGGTCAGGGGGGGCACTTTGGCGACATCGGGGGACCAGAGGGGACTGGGGAGGAGATTTATCTCCCATCTGACATGTTTGTTCATGCCAGATGGGAGATAAATAATTTTTTACTGGCACTGTCATTTACTGTAACGTGATCAACGGTATGCGGTGTATACCGGTGATCACGTAAGCGGGGATCGGAAAAAACGGAATGAATCGTGATCTCCAGGGTCTCAACCACCCCCTGAAACCACAGAGATTTTCTGACGCTGGGGGGCGCTATTCAATTATTTCTGCCTGCTGTTTATAAATGGCAGATCAGAATAAGGCTACATTCACACGACCGATCCGTTTTTCTGGTCCACAAAAAACAGTCCGTTTTTTTCACGGGTGCATCCGTGTGGCATCCGTTTCCGTTCCGTATACGGTCCGTATGTCATCCGTTTGTCATCCGTGTGCCTTCCATTTTTTTGCGTAGTGCAAAAAAACTGAAGGAGGTTAAATACATAAATTTATCCAGGATCCATAGCTTCAACCTACATGAGGCGGTCACATGTTCCCTTCAGTGCCATTTTCTACTGCTTTTTACAGCGTAGAGCGCTCTGGTGATTTTCCTGTGCTTGTACACTTCATATCACTCTTTTCTGTCTCTATTTTGGCAGAAAGACACATAATGTCCCACTCTCCTCCATTTTGTAATTTTGCACCCTTTGGTGCCTTACATGTGGCACTAAGGGGTGCTTAGTAGTGATGAGCGAGTACTAAAAAGCTCGGGTGCTCGAGGCTCGGGCCGAGCATCCCAAGATACTCGTGTACTCGGCCCGAGAACCGAGCCCAATGTTATCCTATGGGAGACCCGAGTATATTTATGAAATGACCCCCGGCAGCATGTAGAAACCCTAAAAATGTCACAAAAGTCTCAGAAGAGTGCTCAAATGACATGGCACCAGCATGGGGAAGACCCCTTGAAGCATTTATCACTCAAAAGTCACAGCTGTGAACAATTTTGTCCGCGTTTTACGCCATTTTTACGGACTCACCAGAAAACCTTCAAAAATGACACCAAAATGAATTTTCATGGCGGAAATGTTAAGGGCACATACCCAATAGTGAGATAGAGCTGGTGTATGTGTTTGGAGTTTATATGAAAGATTTTACGTGAAAACATTGTGTGGCACTTCGATGTCCCTGAGAAGAGACGTACATGAAGGCCTCTTGAGTCTAATGTGCCCATTTTGAGGAAGTGGGTCTATTGTAGTATAGCCCTTAGGCAGGGCAGCCAAAAATTGGGAGGCTCCACAATGTCCCTGGATAGAGACGAGCATGAGGGCCTGTAAACCTGAAGTGTCCATTGTCAGGAAGTGGGTCTATTGTAGTATAGCCCTTAGGCAGGGCAGCCAAAAATTGGGAGGCTCCACATTGTCCCTGGATAGAGACGTGCATGAGGGCCTGTAAACCTGAAGTGTCCATTGTCAGGAAGTGGGTCTATTGTAGTATAGCCCTTAGGCAGGGCAGCCAAAAATTGGGAGGCTCCACATTGTCCCTGGATAGAGACGTGCATGAGGGCCTCAAAACATTGTTCCCATTGCAAAGGAGCGGGTCTCCTATCGTTGTAATGTCCATTCTGAAAGAATGGGAGAAAAAATTTACCACTGGGGGTATACCTGAAACAAAGGCCTTACTATTGTAACGGTCATCATGGTGGCGCATGAGGAGAAGGAGGAGCAGTCCAGCGATTATCCAAAGTCCAGAAGTGTGTACCCATGGGTGAGTGGAGGTACATGGCAAATTCCCGTTACAAACTTTAAATTCCGCTCTCATTTGCTGGTGGTGTGGTGAAGTCTGGCCCAATCCAACCCTTGTTTATCTTGATCAGAGTCAGCCTGTCAGCATTTTCAGTTGACAGGCGGGTGAGTTTATCTGTAATGATTCCACCTGCGGCACTAAAAACACGCTCTGACAAAACGCTAGCGGCAGGGCAGGCCAGGACTTCCAAGGCGTAGAGAGCCAATTCATGCCACGTGTCCACCTTGGATACCCAATAATTGTAAGGCACAGAGGAATGACGGAGTACAGTTGTTCGATCTGCAAGCTACTCCTTGAGCATCTGGGCAAACTTAGGATTTCTTGTGGCACTACCCGGCACCTCAGGGGCTGTGGTACGTGAGGGGCTGAGAAAACTGTCCCACATCTTAAAGACTGTTCCCCTACCTCTGGCGGATTGGACTTGTGCCCCTCTCGGCTGTACGCCTTGGTTGTCCACTGATTCCTGACCTATGCCGCTAGCGTGTTGTGAGGGGAATGCTTTGCCTACTTCCGTGACTATGGCCTTCCGGAACTGCTGCATTTTGTTTGACCTCTCCGCCTCGGGAATAAGAGACATAAAGTTCTCCTTGTAGCGTGGGTCTAACAGTGTTACCAACCAGTAATGATTGTCGGCCAAGATGTTCTTAACGCGAGGGTCACGAGACAGGCAGCTTACCATAAAGTCAGCCATGTGCACCAGACTCTTAACAGCCAGTACTTCAGCATCCTGACCAACAGGATGACTGAACATGCTGTCCTCCTCCTCCTCCTCCTCCTCATCTACCCTGTCCTCTGGCCAGCCACGCTGAACCGAGGATATGACTGGTGTGCATGTCATATCCTCAATTTGGCCGGAGAGTTGCTCCATGTCTTCATCCTCCTCCTCGTCATAGTCCTCCACTGCACATTGTGATGAGATGAGGCTGGGCTGTGTGTTATCACCCACACCCACTACTGTTTCTTGCTCCAACTCATCGCGCTCCGCCTGCAATGCATCATGTTTGTTTTTGAGCAGAGACCGTTTTAGAAGGCAGAGAAGCGGTATGGTGATGCTAATAATGGTGTCATCACCACTCACCATCTTGGTGGAGTCCTCAAAGTTTTGGAGGATGGTACATAGGTCGGACATCCATCTCCACTCCTCAGGTGTTATGTGTGGAGTTTGACCCATTTCCCGACGGCTTAGGTGATGCAGGTACTCAACAACTGCCCTCTTCTGCTCACATATCCTGACCAACATGTGCAGAGTTGGATTCCAACACGTGGGGACATCACACACCAGTCTGTGAGCCGGAAGATGCAAATAACGCTGAAAGCCGGCAAGGCCGGCTGAAGCAGTAGGTGACTTTCGAAAATGTGCAGACAGGCGGCGAACTTTTACCAGCAGATCAGACAGCTCTGGGTATGACTTTAGAAACCGCTGAACCACGAGGTTGAGCACATGGGCCACGCATGGAACATGTGTCAGCTGGCCTCGCCTCAAAGCCGCCACCAGGTTCCGGCCATTGTCACACACGACCTTTCCTGGCTTTAGGTTCAGAGGTGTGAGCCAGTGATCTGCCTGCTGTTTCAGAGCTGTCCACACCTCTTCTGCATTGTGGGGTTTCTCACCTATGCAGATTAGCTTCAGCACAGCCTGTTGCCGCTTCGCCGAGGCAGTGCTGCAGTGCTTCCAGCTTGGGACTGGTGTGGAGGGTAAAGTGGATGAGGATGCGCAGGAGGAGTAGGAGGCTGAAGAGCATGACATTCCGGAACTGTAGAGTGTGGGTGAAACCCTGACTGAGGTCGGGCCTGCAAACATTGGTGTGGGAAGGACGTGTTCCGTCCCTCACTCAGACTGGGTCCCAGCTTCCACAATATTAACCCAGTGTGCCGTCAACGAGATTTAGCGGCCTTGCCCACAAGCACTTGTCCACGTGTCTGTGGTTAGGTGGACTTTGGGTGAAACAGTGTTGTTCAGGGCACGTGTGATGTTTTGTGACACGTGGTTATGCAATGCGGGGACGGCACACCAGGAGAAATAGTGGCGGCTGGAGAACGAGTAACTTGGGACAGCTGCCGCCATCAGGTCGTGGAATGCTTCTGTCTCCATCAGCCTAAAAGGCAACATTTCCAGCGCAAGCAGTCGCGAAATGTTAGGATTTAGAACTGTGGCATGTGGGGCGTTGGCAGTGTATTTGCGCCTGCATTCAAAGGTTTGCTGAATGGATAACTGAATGCTGCGCTGGGACAAGGACGTGCTTGATGATGGTGTTATTTCTGCGTAGGCAACTGCAGGTGCAGGACCGGAGGAGGCTTGTTCGCACTTCGCAGGCAGCATGGACAGGGGATTGGCTCGCATGCACAACAAGCGAAGACGTAGCAGTGACATCAGCAAGCACTGCTCCTCTACTCTGTTGTACTTCCCACAAAGTCAGGTGCTTGGCTGACATGTGCCTGATCATGCTGGTGGTGGTCAGGCTGCTAGTTTTGGTACCCCTGCTGATGCTGGCACGACAGGTGTTGCAAATGGCCTTTTTAGAATCATCTGGAGCCAACTTAAAAAACTGCCAGACTCGGGAAGACCTAACATTTGTACAGGCACCTTGTGTCGTGTTGTTGTTCCAGGGAACGGTTGCCTGACTTCTGCCTGGAGCCACCACCCTGCTTCTTACTGCCTGTTGGGATGCTACGCCTCCCTCCCCCTGTGCACTGCTGTCCTCGCTCTGCATATCCTCCTGCCAGGTTGGGTCAGTTACTGGATCATCCACCACGTAGTCTTCCTCTTCCGCACCCTGCTCCTCCTCCTGACTTCCTGACAATTGTGTCTCATCATCGTCCACCCCTTGTTGAGACACGTTGCCAACTTCGTGAGAACGTGGCTGCTCAAATATTTTGGCATCTGTACATACGATCTCCTCATGACCCACTTCAACATGAGCTGGCGAGAGGCCAGAATGTGCGAATAGAAACGTGAACAGCTCTTCCGAGTGTCCAAGTGTGGGATCAGTAATGTCCGAGGACGTGTACTCAGCCTTGTGGTAGGAAGGAGGATCAGGTTCTGAAATGTGCGGTGCAGTATCACGGCTACTGACACTTGACCGCGTGGAAGACAGAGTGTTTGTGGTGGTGCCAATCTGACTGGAAGCATTATCCGCTATCCAACTAACAACCTGTTGACACTGGTCTTGGTTCAAGAGCGATGTACTGCTGCGGTCCCCAAGAATTTGGGACAGGACGTGCGAGCGACTAGATGTGGCCCTTTGTTGTGGCGAAATTAGAGCTTGCCCACGACCTCGGCCTCTGCCTGCACCACCATCACGTCCACTTCCTTGTTCGTTGCCAACGCCCTTGCGCATTTTGCAATGCTGTGCTGACGTGTATTAACTAGACTTGTGCGTTATATCCAAGTTTGTGCAAAATGCACACAAGTGCACCTGTACGCTGCCACCGACAGGCACACACGTGCGGTTTTTAAATGCAAGCACGGACACACTAAGAACCTAACAGGTTTTTAAGAGCGACAATTACTGAGAAGTCTGACACTATCAGACACTGCTGACTGACGTGTATTATTCACTAGACTTGTGCGTTATATAATAGTTTGTGCAAAACGTGCACCTGTACGCTGCCACCGACAGGCCCACAAGTGCGGTTTTTAAATGCAAGCACGGACGCACTAAGAACCTAACAGGTTTTTAGGAGCGACAATTACTGAGAAGTCTGACACTATCAGACACTGCTGACTGACGTGTATTATTCACTAGACTTGTGCGTTATATAATAGTTTGTGCAAAACGTGCACCTGTACGCTGCCACCGACAGGCACACACGTGCGGTTTTTAAATGCAAGCACGGACGCACTAAGAACCTAACAGGTTTTTAGGAGCGACAATTGCTGAGAAGTCTGACACTATCAGGGCTGTTTTAGACAGTGTACACCAGCCCCAGATATGATGAAGGCTAGTATACGGTCACCACTAGGAATGGCTATATACCCTGCCTGCCTGCCTGCCTTTATACTGCTACAATAGTCCTGACAAGGACTCTTCTGGTCACTAGTCTGTATTCCGACCTGGCTATACCCTGCCTGTATACAGCAACAATAGTCCTGAGAAGGACTCTGCTACTGTACTCTGACCTGGCTATACCCTGCCTGCCTGTATACAACTATAATAGTCCTGAGAAGGACTTCTGGTCACACTGTTTGCAGCCCTGCTACTGAAATAGCTATAAAGGGCCGCAAACCTTTCCCTGAAGCAGCAACACTCTCCCTGCACTGACTGTCTGGATGGCTGTGTGCAGAGCACAGCGCGCCCGCCGGTATAAAGGCTCGGTCACGCTGTGCAGGCCAGCCAATCACTGCAATTCCACAACTAACAGAGCTGTGGTATTGCAGTGGTCTGCCAGCCAATCCCTGCATCAGGGCTGGCTCTCAAAAGAGCGCCAACATGCAGGGATGAAGACCACGAGTACAGCACGAGTATCGCGAGATTACTCGGTCCCCGCTGAGTAGCCCGAGTACAGTGATACTCGTGCGAGTACTGAGTAGTAACAAGCATACTCGCTCATCACTAGTGCTTAGCCTTGTATTTAGCCAAAAAATGAATACATTTAAAAAAAAATGACGTAGGGTTCCCCCTATTTTTGATAGCCAGCTAGAGTAAAGCAGACGGCTTCAGCCTGCAAACCACAGCTGGCAGCTTCACCTTGGCTGGTAATTCAAAAATGAGGGCACCCCACGCTGTTATTTTAACCCCTTCAGCCCACAGCCTGTTTTCACCTTAAAGACCCGGCCATTTTTTGCAATTCTGACCAGTGTCACTTTGACAGGTTATAACTCTGGAACGCTTCAACGGATCCTGATGATTCTGACATTGTTTTTTCATGACATATTGTACTTCATGTCAGTGGTAAATCTAGGCCGATATGTTTTGTGTTTATTTGTGAAAATTTTGGAAATTTGGCAAAAATTTTGAAAATTTTGCAATTTTCAAAATTTGAAATTTTATGCCCATAAATCTGAGAGATATGTCACACAAAATAGTTACCAAATAACATTTCCCACATGTCTGCTTTACACCAGCACAATTTTTGAAACAAATTTTTTTTTCCATTAGGAAGTTAGAAGGGTTCAAAGTTCATCAGCAATTTCTCATTTTTCCCACAAAATTTCCCCAAAAAATTTTTTTCAGGTACCACATCGCATTTGGAGTGATTTGAGAAACCTAGGAGACAAAAAATACCCAAAAGTAACCCCATTCTAAAATCTGCACCCCTCACTCTGCTCAAAACCACATCCAAGAAGTTTATTAACCCTTTAGGAGCTTCACAGCAACCAAAGCAATGTAGAAGGAAAAATGAAATGTTACTTTTTTTACACAAAAATGTTACTTTAGCCATAAAATTTAGCATTTTCACAAGGGTATCAGGAAAAATGCATCATAAAATGTATTGAGAATTTTCTCCTGAGTATGCAGATACCTCATATGTGGTGGAAATCAAATGTTTGGGCACATGACAGGGCTCGGAAGGCAAGGAGCGCCATTTGAATTTTTGAGTGCAAAATTAGCTGCACTCATTAGCGGACGCCATGTCGGGTTTGAAGACCTCCTGAGTTGCCTAAACAATGGAGCTCCCCCATAAGTGACCCCATTTTGGAAACTAGAGCCCTCAAATAATTTTTCTAGATGTTTAATGTGCACTTTGAACCCCTGGGGGCTTCACAGACATTTATAACGTTGAGCCGTGAAAAGAAAAAAAACATTTTTACCACAAAACTGTTGCTTCAACCAGGTAGCTTTTTTTTATCACAAGGGTATCAGGAAAAAATGCACCATAAAATGTATTGTCCATTTTCTCCTCAGTACGACGATACCTCATATGTGGTGGAAATCAAATGTTTGGGTACACGGTAGGGCTCGTAAGGCAAGGAGCGCCATTTAAATTTTTGAGTGCAAAATTAGCTGCACTCATTAGCAGACGCCATGTCGGGTTTGAAGACCCCCTGAGGTGCCTAATCAATGGAGCTCCCCCATAACTGACCCCATTTTGGAAACTAGAGCCATCAAATAATTTTTCTAGATGTTTGATGTGCACTTTGAACTCCTGGGGGCTTCACAGACATTTATAACGTTGAGCCGTGAAAAGAAAAAAAAAATTAACACAAAACTGTTGCTTCAACCACATAGCTTTTTTTATCACAAGGGTATCAGGAAAAAATGCACCATAAAACGTATTGTGCAATTTCTCCTGAGTACGAAGATACCTCATATGTGGTGGAAATCAATTGTTTGGGCGCACGGCAGGGCTCAGAAGAGAAGGAGCGCCATTTCACAGCAAAATTGGTTGGAATTATTAGCGGACGCCATGTTGCATTTTGAGACCCCCATGAGGTGCCTAAACAATGGAGCTCCCCCACAATTGACCCCATTTTGGAAACTAGACCCCTATTGGAGTTTATCTAGCTGTTTATTGAGCACTTTGAACCTCTGGAGGCTTCACAAACGTTTGTAATGTTCAGCCGCGAAAATATTTTATTTCTTTTTACCACAAAATTGTTTTTTCAACCAGGTAGTTTTTTTTCCACAAGGGTATCAGGAAAAAATGCACCATAAAACGTATTGTGCAATTTCTCCTGAGTACACAGATACCTCACATGTGGAAGAAATCAATTGTTTGGGCGCACGGCGGGACTCAGAAGAGAAGGAGCACCATTTCACAGCAAAATTGGTTGGAATTATTAGCAGACACCATGTTGCATTTGGAGACCCCCCTGAGGTGCCTACACAATGGAGCTCCCCCACATGTGACCCCATTTTGGAAACTATACCCCCCCATATACAAAAAAAATAGTTTGGCGAAATAAAAAATACGGACGTCAGTAAAAAAAAAAAATGAAAAAGAAAAATATGAGCGCCTGCCACTAAGACCAGTGCCAAACGTGAGAGCAATGCACGAGTCTAGCATCACATCATCCGCTCCATTCTGGAAGCGAGCAACTGCGCTGGATAATGCGGTGCGAGAGGGTGCGGCGGCAGATGGAGGGGTGGCAGATGAGAAAGGGTGCAGCGGATGCAAGATGGGAAAGGGCGCAGTGGATGGAGGAGCGGCAGAGGATGGGAAAGAGCACAGCGGATGGAGTAGCGACAGAGGATGGGAAAGGGCGCAGCGGATGGAGGAGCGGCAGAGGATGGGAAAGGGCGCAGTGACTGGAGGAGCGGCAGAGGATGGGAAATGGCGCAGCGGATGGAGGATGGGAAATGGCGCAGCGGATGGAGGAGCGGCGGAGGATGAGGGGGTGAGATTGGGGATAGCTACCTTACAGGATTGATCTAGGCAGCAGGATCACAGCAGACAGAAGAGGCAGCAGATGAAGGAGGCAACAGATTGAGGAGGGTGAGAGGGGGCAGTAGATGAAGAGGATGGGAGAGAGCAGGCAGCAGATCGGGGAGGGGGGCAGAGTCTGATGGGAGAGAGTGATGGCACATGGAGGGGGGAGGCAGCAGGGGAGGCAGCACATGGAGGGCAGGGAGGCAGCACATGTAGGGGGCATCATGCAGCACATGGAGGGGGGCAGCTTGCAGCACATGGAGAAGGGCAGCTTGCAGCACATGGAGGAGGGCATCTTGCAGCACATGGAGGAGGGCAGCTTGCAGCACATGGAGGAGGAGGGGGGAGGTGTAGTGGCGGATGAAGAAGGGGCAGCCGATGGAGGAGGCCGATCGGGAATAGTGGCGGCCGATTCGGGGGCAGCGGCTGAAAAAAGTGAGTGTGACGGCGGCGGGGACAGCGGTGTGGCTGGCAGTGGCAGCATGGATAGTGGAAGGCGTGGCAGGGACAGCGGCGTGCCTGGCAATGGCGATTGGGGACAGCGGCGGGGTGATCGGGTACAGCGGCGTGGCTGGCGGTGGCGGCGTGGTTGACGGGGACAGCGGCATGGCTGGCGGGGACAGCAACGTAGCTGGCGGTGGCGATCAGGGACAGCAGCGGGCTGATCGGGTACAGCGGCGTGGCTGGTGGTGGCGGGGACAGCGGCGGGGACAGCGGCGTGGCTGGTGGTGGCGATCGGAGACAGCGGCAGGGTGAGCGGCGTGGCTGGTGGTGGCGATCGGGGACAGCGGCGGGGTGAGCGGCGTGGCTGACGGTGGCGGGGACAGCGGCATGGCTGACGGTGGCGATGGCGATCGGGGACAGCGGCGGGGTGATCGGGTACAGCGGCATGGCTGGCGGTGGCGGGGACAGCGGCGGTGACAGTGGCGGGGTCAGCAGTGTGGCGATCGGGGACAACGGTGGATCGGGGGCAGCGGCGGGGCGATTGAGGACAGCGGCGGGGCGGGGACAGTGGTGGATCGGGGGGCTATAACTTACCGATGGGCGACCGCTCTCCTCAGCTTTCAGGGACGGACACAGGTCACCGGCACCAGATCCACGGTGATTTGAGAGATCAGTCACAAGACCGGTCTCTCCAATCAGAGCTGGGGGCAGGTGAAGCACCGATCACCCAGCTACAGCCAATGATCAGAGCTACAGCTGCTTTGATCAGGGCTGAATTTCAATGTTCCAACCATTTTCAATGGCTGGAACATTACAGTGACTGTAATTGGCTGAGCGGCGTTAATCAGCCAATCAGAGCCTATGTAGGTTCGGGGAGGAGACACCACCCCTCCTGAGGTCAGGCAGAGGTCCCCTCCTTCCCGAATTTACTATTTGATTATACTGATCGCACTCACGGGGGCTCAGGGGCCGCAATTTCGCCATGACGTACTGGGTACGTCATGGGTCGTTTAGCACCATGTCACCATGACATAGCCAATACGTCAAGGGTCGTTAAGGGGTTAAATTAAATAAATTTAAAAAAAAACACATTGGGATCCCCCCAAAATTGGATCACCAGCCAAGGTAAAGCGGACAGCTGGGGTCTGATATTCTCAGACTAGGGAGGTCCATGGTTATTGGACTCTCCCCAGCCCAATAATAATAGTAGGCTGCAGCTGCCCCAGAAGTGGCGCATCCATTAGATGCGCCAATCCTGGTGCTTCACTCCAGCTCATCTCGTTGCCCTGGTGCAGTGGCAAATGGGGTAATATATGGGGTTAATACCAGATGTGTAATGTCACCTGGCATCAAGCCCTGGGGTTCGTGATGTCAGGCGTCTATCAGATACCCGACATCACCAACCCAGTCAGTAATACAAAAGAAATAGACGACAAACACATTTTTATTTGAAAAAACACTCCCCAAAACATTCCCTCTTTCACCAATTTATTAGAAAGAAAACCAAATCTAGGTCTGGAGTAATCCAAGAGGTTCCCATGACGATCCATACCATAGTCAATGTCCCAGTCAATGAAGAACAGAATGTTCCATATTGGCTGGGAGAGCAATGCAGTGACCTGAGCTAACATCAGTAGGTCAGCCCAGGTCACTGCAGAGCATGACAAGAGCTGCTGTCAGGAGGATAGTGAGGTACATTACCTGCGTTGATCGCTGCACTCCTGATAGCAGAGCTGTCACTGCAGGGCATGACAAGTGCTGCTGTCAGGAGGATAGCGAGGTACATTACCTGCGGTAATCGCTGCACTCCTGATAGCAGAGCTGTTACTGAGTTCAATGACTGCCGCCTTCACAACCAAGTATTGCAGGTTCCTGTGATGTCACTGCTAGTGACAGTCTCGGGTCAGCAGCGAGAGGAGATGTGACAAGCGGCGGCCATGGAGGACAGTGACAGCGCTGATGTCGGGAGGGCAGGACTTCATCACCACAGGTAAGGAACTTCACTAACCTCCTGACGGCAGTGCTTGTCATCCCCGCAGCTGCTGTCACTGAAGTGTGGGCAGCTGCGGATACATTACAGTGCCGGCAGCTGAAGACACTGCTGAGCGGGCAGTCGCGGGGCTGGGGCTGGGGCTGGAGTGGGACACAGACTGCAGCGGCATCCGATGATAGTCACATGGAAGTGCTTCTGTGTGGCTTTCGGGGATTTTTGCACACGTAGTGTTACGGGGGCTGTCTGATAATAACCGAAAGGAGTATCAGACAGTCAGGGTCCACCGTGCAAAGACTTTGCTGCAGACTATGGCAGAGTGCAATACCTCTGTTAACTCACAGAAAGATATAATAAGAAAGTAAAGCAATTCCTCCCTTACTTGGAGGGTGTGTGGAATGATCTCTGTTAATAATCACAGAGACAAAGGCAATGTGTGTGAAATGGCACCTACCTAGGTCCACTCTTCTAGTGGTGCAAAAGAGACGAACAGCAGCGTAAGCCGCACAAAGCTCCTACCTGCGTTCGCTCCACTAGTGTGCGAGGACACGAACCACTAGATATGGCACCTGCCTAGGTCCGCTCTTCTAGTGGTGCAAAAGAGACGAACAGCAGCGTAAGCCGCACAAAGCTCCTACCTCTGTTCGCTCCCCTAGTGTGCGAGGATACGAACAACTGCCAGACGCAGTATAAGGAACGTTACCCTAGCGGCAACGTCCACCTACGAGTACAATCACAAGGCCCAGCCAGACCATGTGCCTCAGGCACCTGCCTATGTCCGCTCCCCTAAGAGGTAAGGATACGGACAGCAGCTGAAGCTGTAAGGTATAAGAACGCTACCCTGCCGGTAGCGCTCACCTAGCATAGACAGAGAAATGCCTAGAGGAACGCGCACAGAGCGTCTACTCATATGCATGAACCAAGAGGACTGAGCACCATGCGGCGTGTGTCAGGGTCTTATATAGACTCTGTGCCTCATCCAAGATGGAGGACACCAGAGCCAATCCGCTTCCAGAACGACAGGAGTGACGTCATGCTGGCCTATCACCGAGCAAGACGTCACAAGCACATGACCAGCGACCAATCGGCATAGAAGGTGTCAGAGACATGTGACCTCGTGTCAGCGATGATGTCACCCGCACATGTGCAATGGCTCCAAGATTGGACTTAGTCTCCGGCGCTCGCACATGTGCAGTAGCAAGAAATCTGGACTTAGTCTCCAGCGCTCGCACATGTGCAGTAGCAAGAAATCTGGACTTAGTCTCCAGCGCTCGCACATGTGCAGTAGCAAGAAATCTGGACATAGTCTCCAGTGCTCGCCGCAACCGTAACAGTACCTCCCCCTCAAGGGTCCCCCTCCCGGCGACGCAGGTAATCGGCAACTAAGTCGGGAGCATGGACAGCCTCCTCAGGCTCCCAAGAGCGATGTTCCGGGCCATAGCCCTCCCAATCTATCAAGAAGAACCTGCGCCCTCTAACCATCTTAGAACCAACTATGGCTCGTACCTCATAGCTAGAGCGAGAGGAATCAGAGGCAGGAGAGTGCACTTCACGAGCGTGAGGTAAAATAGCCGGCTTTAGCAGTGAGACATGGAATTTGTCATGAATCCTAAGATGGACAGGTAACTTCAATTGATAGACTACAGGATTTACCTGTCGAAGAACCTCATAAGGACCCAGGAAGCGAGGAGCAAATTTGACAGAGCTCACTCTAAGTCTCACGTGTTTTGCAGAGAGCCACACAAAGTCCCCTGGAGAAAAGACAGGAGCCGGGCGACGAAACCGATCGGACACCGTCTTCATACGGTCCTTAGCTGCTTGGATCGACTCTTGAGTCCGATCCCAAACCTCTCTGGCATTAGTTGCCCAGTCGGCCACAAGAGGAGAAGGTGCAGCAGCGGGAAACGGTACCGGTACCCTAGGGTGTTGCCCATTATTGAGTACGAACGGTGTCTGCCCAGTGGCCTCAGCCAGCGAATTGTTAAGGGCAAATTCTGCCCAGGGTAGGAGGGAGGACCAGTTATCGTGGTTCTCAGCAACAAAGTGTCGAAGGTATATAATCATAGATTGATTGGTACGTTCAACCAAACCATTAGTCTCCGGATGGTATGCCGAAGAGAGATTCAACTCAATTTGCAGAAGGCTACAAAGATCTCGCCAGAAACGGGAAGTAAATTGCGGGCCTCTATCACAAATGATACGATCTGGCATCCCGTGAAGCCTAAAGACATGCTTGAGGAATAGTTTGGCTAATACCCTGGAAGATGGGATTCTCGATAATGGTACGAGATGAACCATCCGGGAGAAATGGTCCGTAATGACCCACACAAATCTATGTCCCTGTGAACATGGAAGATCACCCACAAAGTCCATGCCTACCACCTCCCATGGTCTATCTGGCACTGGTAAAGGATGCAAGAGTCCAGCCGGTCTCTGCCGTAATGGACGGTTGCGAGCACACGAGTAGCAGGAACCGACATATCTCTTGACGTGGCTGGCTAAGTGTGGCCACCAATACCACCTCTCCAGTAACTCTCGTGTCCGCCTAATACCAAAATGCCCACCCACCTTTGAGGTGTGGGCCCATGACAGTATATCATTCTGTCGATCAGGCGGAACAAATGTCTTGCCCGGTGGGATTTGGTCTAACGTCACAGGGGAGAGCGTATGAAAAACCCTGGAGGGAAGGATAAGACGAGGTTCGTCATTCTCTTCCTGGGTAGAAAGCATAGAGCGAGACAGGGCGTCTGCCTTGTTATTCTTACTCCCAGACAAATAGTTGATGGAGAAGTGAAAGCGGGAGAAAAACAAGGACCAGCGGGCTTGGCGAGGATTCAGACGCTGAGCGGTTTGTAAGTACGTCAGATTCTTATGGTCTGTATAGACCTGGAAAGGATGTTTCGCTCCTTCCAGCAAGTGACGCCACTCCTCCAAGGCTAATCTCAAGGCGAGCAGTTCCCTATCCCCAATGGTATAGTTTCTCTCTGCCGGTGAAAAGGTTTTAGCAAAGAAGAAACACGGCCTTTTTCTACCTGCACCGTTCTTTTGATACAAGACCGCACCAGCACCCACTGAAGAGGCATCAACCTCTAAGAGGAAGGGCTTACTCTCATCGGGTCTTTGAAGAACGGGAGCAGTTGAAAAGTGTCTTTTTACTGCCTCAAAAGCCTGAGATGTCTCAGTAGACCAGGCTTTGGGATTAGCACCTTTCTTAGTCAAGGCCACCAAAGGGGCCACCAAAGTAGAAAAATGGGGTATGAACTGCCTGTAATAATTTATAAATCCTAAGAAGCGTTGCACCGCCTTCAAGGAATGAGGTTCGGACCATTGCAGGACAGCAGAGAGCTTCGCAGGATCCATAGCCAGACCCTCTTGTGAGATAATGTAACCCAAAAAAGGCAATGAGGACTGCTCGAATACACATTTCTCGAGTTTAGCAAACAATGAGTGCTCCCTTAAACGGGAAAGGACACGAACGACATCCTGACGATGAGTCTCCAGATCAGGAGAAAAAATCAGGATGTCGTCCAGATACACCACTACTGAGGATAACAGTAAATCCCTGAACACATCATTTACGAAGTCCTGAAATACTGCGGGTGCATTACATAACCCAAAAGGCATGACGAGGTATTCATAGTGACCGTCTCGGGTGTTAAAAGCGGTCTTCCATTCGTCACCCTTTCGAATTCGTACCAAGTTATACGCACCCCGCAGATCCAACTTCGTAAAAACTTGAGCTCCTCTCAGTCTGTCAAAGAGCTCCGAAATTAAAGGTAATGGGTATTTGTTCTTTATTGTGATTGCGTTGAGACCCCTGTAATCTATGCAGGGACGCAAATCACCCTCTTTCTTCCGAACAAAGAAAAACCCAGCTCCCGCGGGAGAGACAGACTTACGAATGAACCCCTTCTCTAAGCTCTCTCTTATATAGGTCGACATGGCCTCCGACTCAGGTATCGACAGGGGGTAAACCCTGCCTTTAGGTGGAACCGAACCTGGGATAAGGTCTATGGCACAGTCATACGGCCTATGGGGTGGAAGAACCTCAGCACCCTGTTTGGAGAACACGTCAGCGAAATCCAAATAGGGTGTAGGTATGGGAGAGAGATCAGTTGATGCAACTGCAACGACCTTAGGTGGTAAGGGAAGACATCGGGACTGACATTTCGAACCCCAACTAATAATGCTGTCAGACTCCCAGTCAATGTGAGGAGCATGAGTCCGAAGCCATGGAAGACCCAGAAGGACGTCGTCTATACCCTCAGGCAAAACAAGAAAAGAAATCTCCTCTATGTGACCCTGAGACAGGGAAAGGCGCAAGGGAACTGTCCTCAATGTAATGGAGTCAGACAACATAGTTCCATTAACAACACGGACAGGAATAGGCGCCTCTAACATGATAGAGGGAATATTGTGTCCCTTTACAAATCCTGAGGACACAAAAATCCCGTCAGCTCCGGAATCCACAAAAGCCATAATAGGCCATGTATTCTCAGATAACGAGAGCTGACCTGGGATACAACACTTAGAGGGTGCAGAAGACGTCTCTAGTAACCCCCCTCTAATGGTTACTAGGCCAGGGAGTTTCCCTGACGACTAGGACACTTGTTGGCATAGTGCCCAGCCTGACGACATACGTAACATATAGGAGGACCAGACTTGCGTAGTCTGGAGAACGTATGACCTAACTCCATAGGAGTGGGAGATGTTTCAGATGCTGAGGAAGATGGTAGTGGACCCTCAACAACTGGAATAGCCCGATGCTTAGGGCGTGAGGAAGAGACCTCGAGTCTACGTTCCTTATGGCGTACATCGATCCTCGTTGCTACTGTGATCAAGTCCTCCAGAGAAGCAGGGACTTCACGAGTAGCAAGGGCATCCTTGACATAGCCAGCCAACCCTCTCCAGAAGATAGGAATCAACACCTTCTCTGGCCAATCTAGTTCTGCCACCAGAGTTCTAAAAGCAATGGCATAAGAACTAGTGGATAACGAACCCTGAGATAGATCTAACAGTCTCAGGGCCGCATCATGGGTAACCTGCGGACCCATGAATACCGCCTTAAGAGCATCAAGAAAGTCTTGATGTCTCAGAGTAACCACATCAGAGCGCTCCCATAGGGGAGTCGCCCATTCTAAGGCTTTGTCCTGAAGTAAGGAGATGATAAAGCCTACTCTGGACCTCTCCGTAGAGAAGCGAGAAGAGTTAACCTCTAGGTGTATCTGACACTGACTAATGAAACCACGACATGATCTGGCATCGCCAGAATATCTGTTTGGTAGAGCAAGTCGAGGATCATGTGCAGATGTCACCATGGTCTGAGGTTTATCCTCTATACTCTTGAGCCGTGACTCAAGTACTTGTATGTAACGGTGTAACTGCTGATATTCTGCCATAACTGCCAGACCCTTGGCTCAGTCCTAATGTTACGGGGGCTGTCTGATAATAACCGAAAGGAGTATCAGACAGTCAGGGTCCACCGTGCAAAGACTTTGCTGCAGACTATGGCAGAGTGCCATACCTCTGTTAACTCACAGAAAGATATAATAAGAAAGTAAAGCAATTCCTCCCTTACTTGGAGGGTGTGTGGAATGATCTCTGTTAATAATCACAGAGACAAAGGCAATGTGTGCGAAATGGCACCTACCTAGGTCCACTCTTCTAGTGGTGCAAAAGAGACGAACAGCAGCGTAAGCCGCACAAAGCTCCTACCTGCGTTCGCTCCACTAGTGTGCGAGGACACGAACCACTAGATATGGCACCTGCCTAGGTCCGCTCTTCTAGTGGTGCAAAAGAGACGAACAGCAGCGTAAGCCGCACAAAGCTCCTACCTCTGTTCGCTCCCCTAGTGTGCGAGGATACGAACAACTGCCAGACGCAGTATAAGGAACGTTACCCTAGCGGCAACGTCCACCTACGAGTACAATCACAAGGCCCAGCCAGACCATGTGCCTCAGGCACCTGCCTATGTCCGCTCCCCTAAGAGGTAAGGATACGGACAGCAGCCGAAGCTGTAAGGTATAAGAACGCTACCCTGCCGGTAGCGCTCACCTAGCATAGACAGAGAAATGCCTAGAGGAACGCGCACAGAGCGTCTACTCATATGCATGAACCAAGAGGACTGAGCACCATGCGGCGTGTGTCAGGGTCTTATATAGACTCTGTGCCTCATCCAAGATGGAGGACACCAGAGCCAATCCGCTTCCAGAACGACAGGAGTGACGTCATGCTGGCCTATCACCGAGCAAGACGTCACAAGCACATGACCAGCGACCAATCGGCATAGAAGGTGTCAGAGACATGTGACCTCGTGTCAGCGATGATGTCACCCGCACATGTGCAATGGCTCCAAGATTGGACTTAGTCTCCGGCGCTCGCACATGTGCAGTAGCAAGAAATCTGGACTTAGTCTCCAGCGCTCGCACATGTGCAGTAGCAAGAAATCTGGACTTAGTCTCCAGCGCTCGCACATGTGCAGTAGCAAGAAATCTGGACTTAGTCTCCAGCGCTCGCACATGTGCAGTAGCAAGAAATCTGGACATAGTCTCCAGTGCTCGCAGCAACCGTAACACGTAGCCAGGGTAAACATCGGGTTACTAAGCAAAGCGCTTTGCTTGGATACCTGATATTTACCTTGGTTACCAGCTTACCGCAGGCTGCCAGCGATGGCTCCCTGCACACTGTAGCTGTAAAAAGCCATGCTTTTGGTGATCGAACTGTTCTTGAACGTAACTCAAACTGCCAACCTTTTAGCAAAAGGCTTGAGTTTGTCGAACATCTCGAACACCCCCCAAAATCACTCGAACATGAAATTGGTGAACCTCGAACATTCCTCATTTCTAGTTATGACTATCTGACCCACAGTATATATTTTTTCTCATTCAATGCACGTGAATAAAGTTTACTGATCATTATGCCAGTGTCAAGACTATTAGTGGGTGAAATAGTGACCACCTAAGAAATTACCTAATTTCAGCAATCTATGGAATAAAAAGAAGAACAATGCTCTACTGATACATTTCTTGTCCTCACATTGTTTCTATTTTTGGAAAAGATAAACCTAAGAAATTGGGGTCCAGTATTGATACCTTTTATGGCAGATTGGAGTCAAATAAAATCTATACATATATTAGTGATAATCAAATGAATTGGATGCAAACATTTCTACAATTTGGGATTCAGGTCTCATAAATCACCAAAGATGCCTGCTTTTAATTTACATATTGCAGAACACTACAGCACCCAAAGTAGGCTGACAAGACTTCAGTAGCAGCCAGTCTGAATTCTCCATAATGCCTTGGAGCTATAACATCACATGTCATAACAGAGAGGCTATATGGAGGAACAATCACAGTTTAACAGACACACTGTGAAAGGAAGGCTGGAAGCTCTTATAGGGCTTCCATAAACATGCTTTTTGCTGCACACCCTCTAGCTGGTTCCAGGGAAACCGTGGTCTTCAACCTTTAATCATAATACAAGTATCTGCATTTATGAATGTTCTCTTGATTTGCAGCCACAGAGTGACTGCTGGGTGGAAAAACAGGCTGGCAGAGGATAGTAAGAATCATTCCTCAATATGAAATTTAAGAATCAGAAATAAAATCATAAGGGAATAAGGTATTATAAAGACAAATTGAGGTCAAGAAACAGACTAATTCACAAAAGTACAGCAAGAAAGGACCAGAGCAAGTATCAATTTAACTGGTAAGTGGAAACAGAGCTGCCAAGCTTTAAAAACCATGTAAGCCCATCCAAGGCTCACAGCAGGGTGCTAATCATACAATGTTCAGAAACTAAGCCAATACCTTCAAGCAACACAATAGATCTCAGGATACTAAACAAAACTGTTCCCAAAAAGGTGCGGCATTGCCTAGCATCTCATGCAGAAGTAGAAGGATCAAGAGGAGATATAGCCTGTATAAAAGCTGAGGCAGGGACTGCAGCAGAAATTTTGAGACTAACTTGGACCGTAGAAGAAATTATTTTCCATGAATTTAATGTATATTATTAATATATGGAGTCTCTTTAGACTCTAGTACATTTGTAAAAAATAAAAAAATCATTATAATCACCTCATTGTCCACATCTCGGGTCACGACACTCCTCACCGTCACTGATCAAGTCCTTGTTGTATCTTCACCTAATGCTGCAAGCAATGAATCCAAACTTACTTGGTTACTTGCACAGGCTCAGAAACATCACAGGCCTCATTAGAGCCAAAAGTCCTGGCTCAGTGTGCTAGGTGATTTTAGTGCGAGAGGCGGGAATCAGAAGACCCGGTGAGAACTGGATAGGTGACGGTGTACAGAGAAGGGGCAGGAGAGGTAAGAGGTAAGGTGAGCACAAGGCTTTTTTTGGAAGGGGCTAGTTATACGTCCTACACATATGTGTCAGTGCTAGCTATATTTCTTTATGTGTTGTTGTTTGGAGTTTCAGCTCCTTGGTTAAGGTTTTCTTACTAAGACAATGTTTTTGCTATTCCCTGAAGTTTGTGGGAATACCTTCCCAGTTATCTCCTACTTTATTCATTTAAGTTAGAGAGGGTTTCCAGTAATAGTGCCACATATTCTGTTATTCTTTTTGATTTATTGTATCCCAAAATTCCGGTACTACTGTGTTTTCATATTCCTAGCCATATGTATCACCCTCTGCCTGTGTGCACTTCATTTATGTTAATTTTTGTTTTTGTGTTACACGAAGTTTATTTCATAGGGTGCAGCTAAGGACACTCAGGATCAGCCGACTAAAAGTGGGGGTTCCATTACGTAATCTTAGGGTGCCATCCTCCGCTGTCAGGCAGGGACAAATCAAAGTAATGTCTAGGGCCTGTGGATTTTTGGTTACAAATCTCCCCTGGTTTGTCTATTCCCATGGGAGTGTTATATTTCAGTTATTACGCATACTACGCCATAAATTGTATGTTAGCTGCAAATGTAGAAAATTAAAAGGATGCATAAGAGAACATTTAAATGACAGAGATAACATGAATTCAAATAGACATTTTGTCAACAGCAGACCATTTTATTTCAACACATAACTGGAATACATCAATTTTAAATATATTTGGTATTGAGAAAATCAACAATCCACCTAGATGTGAGAACAAAAATACGCCTTCTGAATAGAAAGGAGCATGTAAGTTCACCTTAAGTGCAATTTATCTAAAAAGTTTGAATTCACAAAGTGAATGGATGTTCCATTATTAATCCCTTCCCAAATGATGGCGTACATGTACATCATTGGCTGTTTCCCTCCCTTTGATTCGAGCTCATACACTGAGACCACATGTTTCTGACCACTTCAGAGTTACTTAGTCAAGCATCAAGTGCCTCTAACAGCACAAGTGGATCAGAGTTAAATGACGCTGTTAATATTTGATAGCAGATTTTAACAAGCTCTCAAAGGAAGCACATGACAAATCCTGCCAAAGAGCACCTCTAACACATGATCATGAGGCACAAATGAGTTATATTCAGAGCAATGAGTCAGTTGATGACCCCCATGTCTGTCAACATGTTCCTTCTGTGAACGCAGGCTGTGAGCTGGCATTCATATGAAAAACTCGCAAACTAACGAGTAACCAGAGTTACGGACTATTCGCTACTGCACAAATAGTATGATATTTGGGTTACTTGTTACTTTGCGAGTATTTCCCCATTGACTTGCATTAAACACGCTATTCGGAATGAATACGTGAGTATTAGACAGTACTCGTTATTAGTATAGCGAGTACGAATAGCTAGGTACTCGCTCAACTCTAATCATGAGTTTTGCAATACAGAGCAGTGCATCAGAACTGTTTTGTACAGAACAGGCAATTCGATGACTGCAGCTTGAAGTCCCCTAAAGAGACTATTGCAAAAAGTTAAGAAAAGTTTTTAAAAATATTAAAATAAAAAATAAATAAAAATAAAAAAAGCACAAAAGTTCAAATCTTCATCTTTGGAACCATTAAAAATAAATTAATAAAAAACTGTTAGTTGAAGCTTATGCGTGAGGTTATATGATGTCGGTGGAGAGATTAATAGAGAGACAGAAAAAGACAGACAGAGACACAGACAGAGACAGATGGTGAAAGAGACAGACAGACAGGGAAAGAGACAGCCCTGGAAAGAGACAGCCCTGGTAAGAGACAAATGGGCAAAGAGACAAATGGGCAAAGAGACAGACGGGTAAAGAGACAGCCCTGGAAAGAAACAGATGGGCAAAGAGACAGATGGGCAAAGAGACAGATGGGCAAAGAGACAGATGGACAAAAAGACAGCCCTGGAAAGAGACAGATGGGGAAAGAGACAGCCCTGGAAAGAGACAGACGGGGAAAGAGATAAACGGGGAAAGAGACAGACGGGGAAAGAGACAGACGGGGAAAGAGACAGACCTGGAAAGAGACAGACAGAGAAAGCGACAGACCTGGAAAGAGACAGACGGGGAAAGCGACAGACGGGGAAAGCAACAGACCTGGAAAGAGACAGATGGGCAAAGAGACAGACCTGGAAAGGGACAGACCTGGAAAGAAACAGACCTGGAAAGAGACAGACGTGGAAAGAGACAGATGTGGAAAGAGACAGACGGGGAAAGAGACAGATGGGGAAAGAGACAGCTGGGGAAAGAGACAGCCGGGGAAAGAAACAGATGGGGAAAGAGACATATGGGAAAAGAGACAGTCCTGGAAAGAGTCAGCCGGGCAAAGAGACAGACCTGGAAAGAAAGAGACAGACCAAGAAAGCCGGAAAAGAGACAGATGGTGAAATAGATAGGCAGACACACACATAGAGACAGACACAGAGATAGAGACAGACAGACACAGAGATGTAGACCAATAGACTGATACAAATACAGACGAGATAGAAATAGTCAGACAAAGACATAGACACAGACAGACAAGGAAGGAGACAGACAGAGAGACAGACAGACAGCGACACACAGACAGAGACTGGAAGAGAGACAGAGAGACAGTTACTATCCCGAGCAACGTCCGGGTACTACAGCTAATATATATATATATATATATATATATATATATATATATATACATATATATACATAATTTAGTGCCAAACAATCTCTTTTATATTGAAATTACCTGCCTTTCCTTTGCATTTGTTTTTTATTACATTTTCATTCAGAACCATGCCACAAATATTACTGAAAAAGAAATCCAATTCTGTGACTGTCTCAGAGCGCAGGTCAAAAACTACTGAATTTATTGCATATGCGGCCGTTTGTCACTGCTGTTTTTTGGTTGTGACATGTACGTCGCAATTCTGGTTCAAACATTTTCAGAAAACGGAAATCTTATTTAAAAGATTATAAAAGAAATGTAAAACCATAAATATATTTAGCTGTGTGAATATCTTCATTACAAAGTGTGCATGTGAAAAACTACAGTTTGTTTTTTGCACACGCATTAAATTAGACAAATTCTACAGTCCATAGGTACCCGCAACAACAATATGGTGCCTTTTGGCTATTATTAGTTGGTCATGTCCTTTTAATTTTTTGATTGCTCCTATTTGGGAAGGGGAATTGCTGTTGAAAACAGTGTCAAAGGGAAATCTAATTAACAGTCTCCAAAAATATTTAAATTTTGTCTTTTTTTGCTAATTTTGCTGGTTGTATATCTAAATATTTTGATCAGATGTTTCTGTGCTATACTTAAGTATGCTTACAAGCATTTCATAAGTTTTTAAACTTTTTTTGACAAATAGATCAAGTTTCTGAAAATAAATAATATTTATATTGCTGATTCCTATTTTTGAAGACTTATTCAAGTTGTACTGACATGCTAAATATTAGATTCACAGTCAAATTCTGACTGATGGCAAGAATTATTTGCATAATTAGTGCTTGGTAATTCTTGCATAATTAGTGTTTGGCTGTTTATCATAATTTCTGTCATTTTGCTTGTCCACTCATTTTTTCTTTTCTTTTTTAAATTGAGCACAGTTTGTTGATGGAATTGAAATCTGGAGGTTTCTTGGCCATGAACTTAAAACTTAGATGTTTTCTTTACTTAGTTACTTTGTTTTGCTTTGTAACCTGGTGCACCATCATGCTGGGAAAAGCATTTTTCATCTTGATATTGTTCCTCAATCAATAGGAGAAATTGCTCATGTTCTAGATTTAGATATTTTATATTCAGGGAGGGGTCTTACACTTAATTTTGAGTGAGCTTTCTCACTTGGATGAATAGCAAACCCACACATAAAGGGTCTAAGGGTGCGTGCCCACAATCAGTGTTGGCAGTGTTTTGAATGTAGCATGCTTCAGCTGAGTCTAAAATGCTGCGTTGTACAGTACAAGCACAGTAGATGGGATTTCTAGAAATGCCGTGCCAACTGTGCTTGTTTTTTTTTGCAGCAAACACATGTCAATTGTTTGCTGCGGATTCACGTGCATCCTCAATAGGGAGAACACAGCGAGAGACCGCAGCGCTCCAAACCCTGATCGTAAGTACGAGCAGTTGTGGTCTCCTGCATTCTCCTGCGAAGGAGGCTCGCGACCCCGCAGGTCAGTATCTGCTGCGTCCAGGACGCATTGAGTTCTGATTGTGGCCACATACCTTAAAGGTGTTTTAATGTTTGTATGACCTCAGTCCTCTGAAGCCCAATGCCTGTATATCCTATAGAATGCCTTTAAAGCCTTCATCTCATAGTGCTTGTTAAACACGTGTTTAATGAATAATTAGACTTATTTTTCTTTCATTTCTTGTTAATAATTTTTTTAGACTAAACTTTAACTTTGCTCCTGTGGCTTTCATCAGGTTCTACACATTTTTGCAACATAATCTTCAATGAATTTGTTAGGAAAATGACTTTTTGAGGTGGGCAAATAAATTTCAATCAATGGCCTAAATTTGTGGGAAAACTTAGTATTGTATCCCATAGAAAATGTGGAATCTGAAAGGATACTAAAGGTTTTCTAACAAAGCTGTTGGGGCATTAGCATGTATACTGAGCAGCACTATATGTATAAATGTGAAATAAGTATTGAATATGTCCCCAGTTTTCTAAGTAAATATATTTCTATAAGTCCTATCAACATTGATTTCTCACTGGATCCTGGTCACAATTCAAATCCAATCCACACAGGCAAATAAATCAAATAATATATGTCCATACATTATGTGTAATAAATGATGAGAAATGACACAAGGAAAAACTATTGAACATGCTTTTGCATGAATTTTTTTATTACTTTGTACAAAAACTAAGTTGGTAATTAAAGCTTCAAGATGCCCATTGTAGGGAGAAACTAGTCACATACATTACTAAGGTTTGATTTTGGGCTATTGTTCGCCCTCCCTTGATTCATCTTCAACATCCTAGTAGATGGCAGCAGTTTTGTATAAGGAATGTCTTGGTTCATTTGTCCCTTCATCCTTTTTTTATTCATATGAAGTTTGCCAGTACTGTATGTTGAAAAGCAACCCCATACCATGATGTTCAAACCTCCAAATCTGGTCTTTTTGTGTTGATATGCTGTGTTTTTTGGCCTCCAAATATGGAGTATATTATGGCATCCAAACAGATCAATTTTAAACTCACCTGACATTATTTCACTGGCTTATCTAAATGTGGTTAAGCAAACTTTAAATTCAATTTAACATGCTTTGTTCAGCAATGTAATATTTGAAACAATAGCATCTGCTGAATCTAGGTATTTCTGTAGCTCTTCATAGGTGATTCTTGGTTATTGAACAATTCTTCTGGTAATTCTTTTCACTCCTATGTCTGATAGTTTGCGGGAAGCTTCTCATTATGGCTGGTTTATGGTAAAATGATATTCTTTTCACTTCAGAATTATGGCACCAACAGTGCTCACTGGAATCTTCAGAAGTTTAGAAATGTTTCTATAACCAAATGCCATCAGTATATTTTGCAACAATAATGATGTAAAGGTCTTGAAACAAATCACTGGTTTTACACATCATGAAATATTTTTTGTGTGGCACCTTGGCAATGAGTTACCTAATCTGCTTCTCTTGGCAACAAATTGCATCCCTATCGCATCAAAATCGTATCGTGTTTTGATGCATTTTTTTCCAGATGATGCAGATTTGCTGCAGGAATATGTTATATACATTTCAGCACCAAATCTGCATCTCTTGGAAAAACAATGTGGTTTTCTGTTAGGAGATGCAGATGACCTAACTTCCTCCTGACAGAACTGAACCATGTTTGTAGGTTATGACTCGCCCGCCCCAGGGCCTTAGGTGACTTGGTGTCGGGCCAGACTAGTCCGGGGTAGTCAGCGGTGGCGGGGCCTGACTCCGTGACCCTGGCGGAGTCAATTAAAATGGCAGATGGGGGAGCTGGTAATAAAGTTTGTATAATATTCGTGATGCCACCTGTTTTTTTTTGCGTCTCTGTAGCCGCCGCTGCTGGATGGGACCTCCGGGGCTGGTGTTATGGCAGCTGAAGTGTTTCTGCACCCCACAGGTAGAGCGGGTACCCCGGGGCAACTGTTTGTAAGTCTATGGTGGATGTTGATGAGGTGCAGGACAAAGCAGACGACCCGGAGCTTGCAGTTAAGATGTTTTTACTCACTGTTCGTTATGTCCGCAAGGTGCCGGTTTCCACCATGATGGGCTCCAGGCGATCCCGAACTCCTCGGATCCTAGTGCCGGTTGTGACCTGGTGAATTCTTCTCTCATGCACCTCTCTGTTACTAGTGGGTCCCTGTAGCCTGTAGCTTTCGAAGACCCCTGCTTGGCTTTTTGTATAAAAAAGTCCTGGTCCGTTCGCTGGCAGCGCAAACCTTTCAATGGGCTGTACCTCTGTACCAATTCCCAGGCTCTGAGTATGCCGCTGTGCTTCGGACACTATGGTGGGCCGAGAAATGTACAATCTTCTCTCCCTGTAGATTTATTATGCGAGCCTGAAGCGTCCCCTAATCTAGGGCTCTACACCCTGACGGTGCTCGGTCCTGGGAGTAATTACATTTCACTCCCCAGCGACCGCACTCCTCTTTTCACCAAAGTCACTAGTGAGCTCTGACTGGAACTGAATGGGGACTGTCAGCTGTCCCCCTACTTCTCCTCAGACCGACTGACTGGACTCCCTCCCTGGACTCGACTGGTCTCAACTCTCACTTTTCAAAACTAGCTCCGCCCACTTTACCTACTGACTCCTCCCACACTCCCTCTGCCATGCCTCACCCCTACAGGACAGTGAATGGGACTTAAGGCTCCATAACCAGGTATACTGATTGCTGCTTCCCAGCATCAATGGAGTACCTGTCTTAAACCCTGACTCGAGGTGTCGAGGTGCGTCCTGACAACTGGAGCGTGTTGAGATGTGATGTTGTGTAGAACCAACACTGATCACCCAGGAATTCAGGATGAGCACAGCACCTAAAATCAGGCTCTGTGCCCTGTGGCATCTGAAGTTTCAGGGGCGCCACAGTTACATTGCTTGCACTTGCCTTTTACTGATTTGCCAATAAATTTTCAATAGGATTGAGATGAGAGCTTTGTGATGGCCACTCCAAAACATTGACTTTGTTATCCTTAAGTCACTTTGCAACCAGTTTGGCAGTATGCTTCGAGTCATTGTCCATTTGGAAGACCCATTTCTACCCAAGCTTTAAGTTCCTGGCTGAAGTCTTGAGATATTGCTTTAGTAATGCCACATAATCGTCTTTCGTCATGAGTCTATCTAGTTTGTGAAGTGCACCAGTCCTTCTTGTAGCAAAACAACCCCTCAACATGATGTTGCCACCCCCATGTTTCACAGTTGGAATGGACTGCTTAGGCATCAAAGCTTCTCTCTTTTTCCTTCAAACGTAAATAGTTCAATTTTAGTTTTGTCAGACCCAGGATATGTCTCTAAAAATTGGGTCTTTGTTCCTGTGTGAATCTGCAAACATTAATCTAGCTTTTTTTATATTTCTTCTGGAGTAATGACTTCTTCATGGCAGAGTGTCCTTTCAGCCCATGTTGATACAGTACTCGTTTCACTGTGGATAATGACAGAATCTTACCAGCATCTTCAAAAGGTCTTTTGCTTTTGTGCTTGGGTTGATATACACATGTCTGACCAAAGCACGTTCATCTCTGGTACACAGAACCTGTCTCCATTCTGAGCAATATGATGGATGGACATTCCCATCTTGTTTGTACTTTCATATACTTGGTTGTACAAATGAATGAAGTACTTTCAGGTATCTGGAAATTGCACTCAAGGATGAACCAGACTTAGGGCGGCTTTGCGCATTGCAACATCGCACGTGCGATGTCGGTGGGGTCATATCGAAAGTGACGCACATCCGGCGTCACTTTCGACATCGTAGTATGTAAATCCTAGATGATACGATTAATGAGCGCAAAAGCGTCGTTATCGTATCATCGGTGCAGGTTCCGACTTTTCCATAATTACGCTGCCGCGACAGGTACGATGTTGTTCCTCGTTCCTGCGGCAGCATACATCGGTGTGTGCTACGCCGCAGGAGCGAGGAACATCTCCTTACCTGACGCCGGCAGCTCTACGGAAGGAAGGAGGTGGGCGGGATGTTTACATCCTGCTCATCTCTGCCCCTCCGCCGCTATTGACCGCCTGCTGTGTGACGTCTCTATGACGCCGCACGACCCGCCCCCTTAGGAAGGAGGCGGGTCGCCGGCCAGAGCGACGGTCGCAGGGCGGGTGAGTGCATGTGAAGCTGGCGTAGCGATAATTTTCGCTACGCCAGCTATCACAAGATATTGTACATGCGACGGGGGCGGGGACTATCGCGTGTGACATTGCAGCATCGGCTTGCGATGTCGCAACGTGCAAAGCCCGCCTTATGCAAGTCCACAGTTATTTTCTTGAGATCTTGGCTTATTTCTCAGATGATGCCAATAAACCTCAGAAGCTTCAAAAGACATGACATCATCATATGGGCTGTCCCATATTGTTTAAAGGCATAGTACTCTTAGTGTATGTACACTTTTGACATTGCAGAAAGTAATACAAATGCCTTAAACACTCTCTTGCTCTCATTATTCTGACATTTGGCAAATATAAATAATTTTGGTAATTATTTCCCTAAAATAGGAAAGGTTTATTTTGATGTCATGTCAGATAGTGAGGAAAACATGTATATGTGACTTTTTAGATAGTGTATGTAAACTTATTGTTTCAACTGTATATACACAGTATGTTATGTCACAAAAAAACTGAGTACATCACTTAAGTTTATTTTATTATATCTTTTCATAGGAAAACAGTGAAGATATGCCTCTAAATAAAAGTATACTTTTGCACCACTAAAAAGTGTACTTTTTTATTTGATTTTGATAATATCAAACCTGTAACGGATCCCAAAATAGGAAAAACAAGTATTACTTGCTAAAATCTTGCCACAGCTTCTTGCAATAGCTGGATATGTTAATTATGTAATGTTATCAATAATTATTATTTTAGTTTTTATACCCCTTAAAGGGAATCTGCCACCATTTTTTTAATCTCATCTGAGAGCAGGATAATGTAGAGCCAGAGACCCTGATTCCAGTGATGTTTCACTTGCTGAGCTGTTTGCTGTCATTTTGATAAAATAAATGTTTTCTCTGCCGTAAATCTAGCAGTTGTAGAGAGCTCATGGATATGCTGGACTACCTGGCAGCACACCAAGTAGTACTCTAAGGCCAGAGTCACACTTGCTAGTAACTCGCGCGAGTCTCGCATCGCATCACCCGGCATGGCCACACACTCTCCTGAGGGGAGCATCTCAGCTGCATAGAGATACATGCAACCGACCCGCTCCTGTCAGGAGAATGTGTGGCCGTGCCGGGTGATGCGATGCGAGACTCGCGCGAGTTACTAGCAAGTGTGACTCTGGCCTAATGATAAATTTACTGCTTAATCAGCAGTAGATTATCAAAACTACACTAAACAGCCCAGTAAGTGAAACACTATTTGAATTATGATCTTCACCCCTATGTTATGCTGCTCTCAGATTAGGTGGCAAAAATCTGGTGACAGATTCCCTTTAAAGGAGTTTTCTGGAGCATTTAATATGCTGTGAAACTGATCATAACATGCACAATTCTGGCTGTAATACTTTTTGTTTTCCTAGTGCACCCCTCACACTCATCACATGAGCCCTCAATACTCTAAATAGTTTTCCTACAGTCAGTTACATGATGTCTACTTTCTCTTCTGCTTGTCTCATTGTTATTAATTGAGTAGTAGACAAATCACTTGTGGAGGTGTAACATGACATCCATGGATGTGGGAAAACAACAGGTATTTTGCACACTATTAGGATTCCACATTACTGTACAGTCAGTGACAAATTCTAAAAATAACCTTTAATTTTGAATATGCTCACCATTGAAATCCATCCATTTTTGATTTCTTTAGTACCTATGACTTAATTTTCCAAAGTTTTTAAAAAAGGAGTTGTGCAGATCTTACCATGTAACTTTCGTATAGTGTTCACCATTTTTGTCAAAATGACATGTTGTTTGATAAATAAATTGAAACTACAGGACATCGTGCAATTTCTAAGCCACAGACTTTTCTTTCTGAACTCAGTGCTGTTCGTATATTAATATAGCAAACTCAGTTCTCTCTCTGTATGTTTTTACACAGCACTGCGAGAAAAAAATGCTGCAAATATAGAATGCTTAAAAAATTATTAGTTTATTTTTATCTTTTTAAAAAATGCAAAGTGAATGAACAAAAGAGAAATTATTTCAAACCAATATTTGGAGCAATCACCATATTTCTTCAAAACAACATTGAAGCCTGAATTCTTCTAACTACAATTGCACATTGTTTTTGAAGAAACTTGACATATCTTCTGAAAATCTTGGAGAGAAAACCCCCACATATCTTCTGTGGATATAGGCGTTCATAAATACTTTCATATACACTTGATGATATTAAAATCAGCGATCTGTTGGGCCGTATCATTTTCAGAACTCCTTGTTCTTCTTCATATTGAAGATAGTTTGCAATGGCCTTATTGACTTCTATTATAAACAGCGTCTTCACTTTATCATCTGTAAAGTGAAGACTCTTATGGTCTCTAGAGTTCACTTTCTCCTTTAGAGTGTAAGCTCTTATGATCAATGGGTTTCTCTCTCTCCTCTTCACATGTTATTTCCAAGTAATTGCAAGCTTTCCAGTATTTTAGTTTGGGGAAATTTAGCAATTTCGGCAAATTTGAATTTCAAAAGCTCTCCAGTTGCCACACTAAATATTCAAACATTGATTTGATTTAGATTTATCTGTTATTATTTATTGTTTTGACTGATAAAAATAAACTATTAACACTTGTAATGCCTATACTGGTGTCCTCGCACTCTCCTGCCCACTTCCCAGGCAAGGACGTCGGTTTCCTCACCTGTCCAGGCATCTTGCGGTAGCGGTTCATCCTTGTCCCATGCTGCTGCCTCCCGGAGCATCTGTGCACTCTGCAGGCTTCCTACTTCTGCGCATAGGGTGCGCCCATGGCCACACCCCCATTCTTAACCGTAGAATGCATACCTGGGGCCTAGCGGGCCTGCTAGGTTACTTGTTTTCTATGGTTGATTTCTATGGTTGCACATTCTAGGGTTAAAGGGCCAGCATCCTCTTAATCCGGAAGTGCCTCCCAGGTTAGCTGGGAGGCTACAGCTACTTAAGGCACATTTTCACTGTGAGAGGTGACTCAGCAATGAGTTTGAGTCATTGCTAGTTGATAGTTCCCTTAGCACTGCTGCTGATGTTGTGCTGTCTGTTACTGCTGACACTTCTTTGTATTTTACTGCTGTGCTGCCTAGGTTTTCCACTGCTGCTACTACCATCTACACCAGCTGGCTTAAATTATACCCATCTCTGCAAGTATCCACACCGGTTGCAGCTGTTGTACCATCCATCCATCCATCCAACTATCCATCCCTGCTGCTGTAATCCCCTGCCGTAGACAGTAACACCTGCCCCCTTGGGCCAGCTGTCGCAGCACCAGTCTTCCTGAGTGGCACCCGGACTCATATCTGTAGCGTAACACCCTCATCATTAGGGGCTCTGCAGAAGAACAGTCAAAGGTTGTATTCAAGCCCCTCTGGGTTTTCTGTGTGCTGTGGCCCAGTGGGGTCGCTCAACATCTGTGCTCACCCGAGGAGCATAACAACACTTCTAATCTTTAAAACATTCCTACTTTGCAGCATTTTCTTGAGCAATGAAATTTCCATACAAACAGTGCAGGAATTATCACAAGACTATTGACAACACAGAAACATCAGGTTACATTTTGTGGTCTGACTGTGCTACCATGGTCTACAGCATCTCCAGACTTGTCTACCATTGAGCATATCTGGGAAGTCTTTAGGAGGCAATTTTAAAAGAAGCTGCCAGCAGCAGAACTTAATGATTTGCATGCCAAAGTGCATTCAGCATGGCAAAACATTCTTCAAACAACCATTAATAATCTCATTGATACCATGCCAAGATGTGTTAATGCGTGTATTTCTACACATCCTGTTCATACTTGATTCTAAATAAGTTGATAATTTTTGAAAATTTTGTTTACAGTATTTTATCAGAAGAATATAAATAACATATCTATCAATTCTGTCATTTTCAGAATTCCAAGACATTTTCTTCTTGTTGTTGTCATATTATTATTGAGGATTAATACATGTACGTAGTATGTTTGGTTATTTTATAGCCTACATTTGGAAAACTTGGTTCTGTTATGGCATCTATATATCAGTCTCAGTTCTCTTGCCATAACCTTTCAGAAAGCTTGGGTATGTCTCTATATCTTAGTGGTAAGCTTGGTTTTGATACCGAATCTATCTCGTAAGCTTCAGTATGTCTTCAAATCTATTGTGTATCACAAGATCAGCTCTGTTACTGTATTAATGTAGTGTTAGATCTTTCCTGGAGATGTTTCTATAGAGTCCACTTGATGATGAATTTAGTATATTGGACTCCTGCTTTTATGGACCACCCAAAATTTATAGGTCAGTGTTGTGTTTCCCAGTCTAACATTTTTCACACAGCCCAGATTCTACACATATAAAATATCAATAACACAGCATTTCCATAATATATACTATATATTGAAAATTGTAATCAAAATAAAAAATATACTAAGAAGAACCCAGTTGGAGGATATTAAAATGAGTATATTTTCCTACTTCTAGCTGTTACCCAAATCAAGTGGCCAATAAGTCATATGTATAATAATTGAAATGCAATGTGGGAACAGGCTTGTATTTTTTCTCCGACACCTGTCTACATGATAAATAAAGCACACATTTACAAGTAGATCTCGACATTTACCGGTGACAGCTGCATTACTGATTAAGTGGATTGTACTGTAAACTAAAACAAGAGCAGGTATGATTTTTTCCTACTGTTAAACCAAAGTAAAACATTGACAAGAATTGCCTGGAGAGGTAAAACTATGCTGCAAAGGCTTTATAAAATACTATGCATCTGTGCTTTAATTTATGTTCAAACCTGCACATTTTATCTCAAATTAAAACTGTTTGTCATGGTGTATACTTAGATTGTGTATTTAGATTCAGTGTAACTTGGGAATTGTGAGATGACTGCTTAGAATAAATGAGGTATCCTGCTAACATATCTGCAAAGAATCCTCAATGTAGCACAATTTGAACATGAATTACATACACTTTGTAAGGAAACAGAAAAAATGAGACCCGCAGCTATTGTCAAAGGTGTGATATTGACAGTTTTCTCCCACAACTGTATACGAGGTGTTTCTGTGCCTTTTACTGTATTCCTGTTCTATGCAGAAAATGAGTGAAAAATGATCTCTAGAGTATAAAGTGTCGATCTAATATGAGTGCTCAGTGGCCCGTGCAAAAACTGCATTACAGGTTATTTTAAATAAATCATTACATAGGAAAGTAAAAAATAAATAAAATACAAGTACTAGAGATAAGTGGATTGATGAGCAGAGGATCAAGTTTGAGATTAATATCCTGAAATTTGCAGTTTCATGCAAATTAGAATATTGTGAGATTCAGTTAGCAGTTAACAGAACAAAAACCGGCCTGGCCCAATTTCCTACACTGATGAAACATTATAGAGCAGGATAATGTCATTTTGCATGGCTGCAAAGGCTGCCGAATAATTCCTTGCAGGTATGACATCTTACAGATGATAGATTAGAGGATAGCCTACAGAAGGAAGGGCACAATAGGGTCTTGTCAGGTAGGCAGGAGGAGAAGAGGCAAATAATGTACTTACCTATAGGGGTTGTGAGAGGTCACAACACCTAGAGAAGCATGTGATAGATGCAACATTAGAGATTCAGGCAGATAAAAACATCAAAGGAGATCGGTTGTCACCACCACCCTTTTCACCACTCCGAAGACGAAAATTAAATCATCCAAGTCTTTATTGAAGGCGCTAATACAGGTCAACACGTTACTGGGGTCACAGCTCCCTTTTTCAGGACAAAAAAGCACTATTGTCAGTGCTATTGTCACGGATGTGTCTGGACCTTCAGGTGCTGCTGCTGGGCTCAGGTGCAGAAGGGCCCGGAGATAGACATTAATGGACACTTTAACATAAAGACTTGATTTAGGTTTTTTCTGTTTCCTTGTCAGGTTGGAGGAGCCTTTCCTCCAGCTGGTAATTAATGGCCTTTATAACGTGGGGCCTCTCACTCCTCCAGTGCGGGTTATACTCTTCACTTGGAGAAGTTGCTTGCTCAGGAGTGCATGTGGCTTCAGACTACTGTTGCTGTATATTCTGAAGATTCCCTCTCAAGATAAGTTGTTGTTCTTCCTTTTCCCCCTTTTGCTGATTATTTTTGTGTTTGTATTTCCCTCCGTGGATTGGTGGGTGTTGGCGGGCCACACCTCCTAACCATTTTAGGTACCTGTGGTTTGAGGGCAAGCGCAGGGCCCCCAGTGTCAGGGTCAGTGCAGGAGCCCCTGGTTACCCCCATCTTTGTGTTTAAGCTTCTGGTATTCCCAGGAGTCCACTTGCTGGGTGTCTATCCCCACACTCAGCGTGACAGCTATTTTGTCCCGAAGAAGGGGGCTGTGACCCCAGAAATACGTTGACTTGTATTAGCTTCTCCAATAAAGACTTTGATGCTTTTATTTTCGTCTTCGGAATGGGGAAAAACGAGTCAATGACAACTGGTCTCCTTTGATGTTTTTATCTATCTTACAGATGATCATACCTTGTTCAGGATCTGCAGCTGTGCATGTGTGGCGCCCCTGACCTGGTCAGGCACCACTGAGTACTGCACCCATGCTGGGGACAGTACAACACAGGTAATCCAGAAGGCTGACAGGGGTGTGGAACACAGGCGCATAGTAATCAGCTCTCACACATGTACCCATGAGAGGACCCCTGGGGATCCCAGGAGGGGGAAAAGCCTTGACCTTCACTGGAATAGTGGAGGGGGCCAAAAGCCTCCATCTCCTCTCAAGGGGTGTGGTAAGAGAGTCTGGTTGCTAGGTGGCGTAGGCAAGAACAGGAGAGGAGGGGCAGTGAGTCAGTTAGGGCAGAACTCCATAGGGCTCAGTGAGGAGCAGACCTGTGGGGCTGTTGCTGTCTAACAGCGCCCGCGCAGTGGCTACTGACGGGGGAGAACGGTCAACTAGGAGGGCTACCCAAAATCCATCTTCAGCTAAAGAGAGAGCACGGAGTGGGAAGTAAGGAGACTGCTAGAGAGTACCAGGCCCAAACGGGCGGCAGATCCCGAAGCGGAGATAGATCCAGCTTTCTTTTGCTAAACCTGCCGGTGTGGGGCTCTCAAAGCCCACGCCACAACACCACAAAAGCCGCAGCCACGTAGCCACAGTTAGGGCCCATAGGTCACAGGAGGCAAGCAGCTGGAGTGGCCTGGTCCAGGCGACAAGCAAACGGCAAACGAAGGGGAGAGAGGCTGCAGCATCTTCCCTGGGTGACCCCCATAGGGACTCAAAGTCGGGGTTACCCCAAACCACCAAGGGCTAAGGAAGGCGAGTTAGTAGTCACCCTCACAAGTCAGCCTGAAGGACACCTGGTTCCCACTTGGTTCATCCCAGCTACGCCCGGGTCACTCACCCTGCCATCAACTGTGAGTAAAAACCCTGAAAGACATCCTGCCTGTGTTGAGTCATTCTGCGCCTTGTGGTACTACGCACCTACACAGGGCCCTGGGGCTTGCCTCACTCTCAGGAGGCTATTCCAACTAACTGCACTCACCATCAGCCCCAGGCATCCCTTAATCTGCAGTGGCGGTCCCCACTGACCGCAATTCTGAGAGTGGCGTCACGACAAATAGAAGATTTCCTACCAGTGACAAGATCCAGTCGAGTGGAGTCCCTGAAGGTAATGCACCGGCACAACACCTGTGGGGCTTCACATCTGGCGTCACGAACAGGATAAGGACTAGACCTGTTCAGACAGGTGACCATGTGCCTGGGCGGTCCGCTTGAAAAATTGGAAGCGCCGCCATATTGCCACCATGAAAAGCGCGCTGAAAAACAACAGCAGCCCGCGCTGGAAGAAGTTACCGCCCACGAAGAGGTGTGGCTACCCAGAGATCCCCTGCAGAGTTCTGACCTCGCTTGTGAAGAGAGCGGAAGCGTCCAGAGACGGCGGAGCAGGAGAGAAGCCAGCAGCTTGCTAGAGAAAATGGCGTCTGAGTGCAGAGACCCAGAGCCAGGCTCCGCTGCCTGGTGGTGTCGGGAGCTCGCCGAGTTCTGCGATCAACTGGAAGCCAGGGTCGGAAGGCTGATCAGAGAGGGACGCGAGGAGTTTCTATGGATGACCGCGGCGGTTCGGGCCTACGAGGAGAGAGCCGCGCACCGAGTGCCAGACCGGGCGGTGACGACTCAGACCCCGATGCTGCTACCGATGGGTGAGTCCAGTGTTGCCCCTGCCGGCCCGGATGCCCCGACCCCTGCTGCCACGCCCGCGGTCCCTGAAGAGGCGCCCGGCGCGGCGACGCTGAACCAGGCCGCAACCACGCCAGGTGCGGCCCGCCAAGCCCCGGCCGCCGCAGCGATGCCCTGCTCGGCCCACCAAGACCCGGTCCCTGCAGCGATGCCCTGCCCGGCCCGTAAAGAACCGGCTGCCACCGCGACCCTCATCCGCGCTGCAGGTGTGACGCTGACTCAGGCCGCCGCCATGCTAGGCCCGGCCCGCCGAGACCCCACCGCCGCAGCAACGCTCGTCCGCGCCGCAAGTGAGGTGCTGAACCAGGCCGCAGCCCCGCCAGGTGCGGCCCGCCAAGCCCAGACTGCTGCAGCGACGTCCAGCCCAGCCTGCACAGAGCCCCCTGCAACAGCGACGCTGATCCAGGCCGCTGCCATGCCAGGCGCGGCCCGCCAAGACCAGGCCGCCGCCATGCCGGGCGCGGCCCGCCAAGGAAAGATTGCCTCATCATTTTCCCCGGCCTGCAAGGCCAGAGCAGATACCGCTCCCCGGTCTGAGGAAGTCCCTACTAGGAAATCCCTGATAGGTGAAGACTCCGCATACTGGCAGCTGAAGGCTGACCTGGAGGCCAAGTTCCCACAGGAGATGGTGGACAGATACATGCTCCCTCCGCACACCCCCAAGAGGATTCCAGCAACCCGTGCAGCAACCACGCCAAAGAGTCCCCTGCCTGAGCCTGCTGAAGAAAGCCCATCCCCAGCACTGCCACCAAAGGAGTGCCAAGAAGAACTAAGGGGGAGAGGAGGCCAGGAAGCTGAGGAGCCGACTCTGGAGCCACCAGCAGTGGATCTATACTCAGAGCCGGAGATGTTGCCCTATTCCCGTTGGGATGAGGAAGACCTGACACCGTCCGCTGACGAAGATCTGCCTAAAAGTCTCACCTGGGAGCTTGCAAGCTGTACCACGCAGAGTTCAGGCCGCAAGACAAGGCGTCGCAACAGAACAACGCTGTCCCCTGCACCGCCATCCCCAGAGCAGAGAGAAGTCACGGCCAGAGATCTACAGGAGAAAAGGTTCCTGAGAAGAGCCAAAGCCCAGGCCAGAGGACCCCTTTGCAGAGGAGTTGTGGAGGACTTTAACTTGAAAAGCGGATACGGCTTTATTGTGGCACCGGGTATGAAAGAGGGCATTTTCGTTAATAGGAGGGATGTGAGAGCCCACTTGCCCAGAGGACACCCTGGCAGAAACTTAAAGATGGGAGACACAGTGCAGTTCACCATGCACCAAGGAGAAAGAGGCTGGTATGCCTTAGATGTAGTGCCATGTCCCAGAGAAGAAAGGAAAGACAGCCATAAGGAAAGAAAAGACAGAGATAAAGAAACAGATGCAGCAAAGGAAACAGATGAAGATCAAGAAAGAAAAGACAAGGAACCTACAGATGAGACTACCTCAGACGACGACAAAGAGCAAGAAAGCAGCAGGTGCCGCAGCCCAACAGGCCCAAGCCCTGGTATGGAGGAGTAAAGGAAAGTAAGAAGTTCAGCAGTTAGAAAGTTAAAGTTTTGAAAAGTTTGTTTTGCAACGTTTACGTTTAAGCATGTGCCCACAAAAACTATTGTGAGAAAACCATAAACCTTAAGGCTATGAACTGGCTATAGCCACAAACTCTCGCAGTGTAAATAGTTACACCAGAGGGCACCACCACCACCAGAGTCAGCCTGTTTAGGGGCTTGGCTCGTCTGCAACCAGGAGGAGCCCGTCCGTATATAGAGCCTTGGCTCACCTGCGACCAGAGAGCATGCCTGTTTATGGGGCCTGGCTCTCCACCACAAAGAGGGTACCTGGTCAGCACCAACTGTGGAGGCCGCCTCTGCATCCTGCCAGAAGAGGCTGAAGGCGCGGATCCACCAGGCCAGGTATACCCTGAAGACCACCAGCCCATGAAAGCCGCCTCTACATCCTGCCAGAAGTGGCTGAAGTCGCGGCCAACGTGAAAGGGTTTTGGGTGGGTTAACGGACTTGTGGGTGGAGGGTGGTGATGTATGGTACCTGGTGCTTTTAAAATGTTTTACATGTTTTAATGTTTTATGCATTTTAAAAATGTTGTCTTGCAGCCCGAGGATGTGCTGGTGATAACTAAGGGGGAATGTGGCGCCCCTGACCTGGTCAGGCACCACTGAGTACTGCACCCATGCTGGGGACAGTACAACACAGGTAATCCAGAAGGCTGACAGGGGTGTGGAACACAGGCGCATAGTAATCAGCTCTCACACATGTACCCATGAGAGGACCCCTGGGGATCCCAGGAGGGGGAAAAGCCTTGACCTTCACTGGAATAGTGGAGGGGGCCAAAAGCCTCCATCTCCTCTCAAGGGGTGTGGTAAGAGAGTCTGGTTGCTAGGTGGCGTAGGCAAGAACAGGAGAGGAGGGGCAGTGAGTCAGTTAGGGCAGAACTCCATAGGGCTCAGTGAGGAGCAGACCTGTGGGGCTGTTGCTGTCTAACAGCACCCGCGCAGTGGCTACTGACGGGGGAGAACGGTCAACTAGGAGGGCTACCCGAAATCCATCTTCAGCTAAAGAGAGAGCACGGAGTGGGAAGTAAGGAGACTGCTAGAGAGTACCAGGCCCAAACGGGCGGCAGATCCCGAAGCGGAGATAGATCCAGCTTTCTTTTGCTAAACCTGCCGGTGTGGGGCTCTCAAAGCCCACGCCACAACACCACAAAAGCCGCAGCCACGTAGCCACAGTTAGGGCCCATAGGTCACAGGAGGCAAGCAGCTGGAGTGGCCTGGTCCAGGCGACAAGCAAACGGCAAACGAAGGGGAGAGAGGCTGCAGCATCTTCCCTGGGTGACCCCCATAGGGACTCAAAGTCGGGGTTACCCCAAACCACCAAGGGCTAAGGAAGGCGAGTTAGTAGTCACCCTCACAAGTCAGCCTGAAGGACACCTGGTTCCCACTTGGTTCATCCCAGCTACGCCCGGGTCACTCACCCTGCCATCAACTGTGAGTAAAAACCCTGAAAGACATCCTGCCTGTGTTGAGTCATTCTGCGCCTTGTGGTACTACGCACCTACACAGGGCCCTGGGGCTTGCCTCACTCTCAGGAGGCTATTCCAACTAACTGCACTCACCATCAGCCCCAGGCATCCCTTAATCTGCAGTGGCGGTCCCCACTGACCGCAATTCTGAGAGTGGCGTCACGACAAATAGAAGATTTCCTACCAGTGACAAGATCCAGTCGAGTGGAGTCCCTGAAGGTAATGCACCGGCACAACACCTGTGGGGCTTCACACATGTGTATTATGAGGTTCTGTAGTAGCTACTGTAAGTTGTGTGTTATGTGATCATTCAGTATCTGAGATGTTTATTGTAATGTTCTGCAGCACCTGAGGTGTGTAGTATGATGTTCTGCAGCAGATAAGGTGTGTATTAAGAGGTTCTGTAGCAGCTGAAGTGTATTACTGTGGTTCTGCAGCTTCCTTTTCACTTAAAGCTGTTCAAGAAGCACCCATACCACCACCCAAATATATGGTATTAGATATTGTGAGATAGCGGGGCCATTGATATGTGACGGACGGTACGTATCTCCCAGAATGCGTACAGAAACATATTAGAGCCCTACATAGTGGTCAGTCCAGTAACCTCCAGGCCGGGTTATGCAGGTGGCTCATGTCCACAGTTCTCATTTAAAAGCTCTTTGTAAAGGCCTGGGTGGGGCAGAGCCTGTTGTGTAAGCTGCACAGCAGGAAACTGAAGAGAGTTCAGGCCTGTGTGGAACTATAACACAGGTCTGTGGACCCCCGGGAATAGCAAAACGGAGTATAGTAAGACCGTCTCCTACGGCAAGCAGTGCCTGTGTGACGGGGAACCGTATGGACTGTGAGTAACCCGGCTGTGTTCCGGATGACTTTTCCTGTACAGCGAGGACAATAAAACTGTTTGGATCAGACTGTTTTGGGTCACTGCCTCATTGTCATCATGGGGGACCCCCACCCCGCTACAATATATACAGCAATATTTGAAAGATATCTGTGGGTGTGGTGTTAAATGAACTACAGTAAGGCTCTTCGGAAGACAACATAAAACCAAAGAGAGAAAAACTGAACCAAAAGGTCAAAAAAATATTATATCTTTATTAAACATGTATGAGACAAACCAGTAGGCTGGAAAAACGGGGCATCACAGAAAACCATATATCGGCTCAAAGGCCTGTTAGTTACATAGTAGACAGGTGCAGTATATGTAATCACAATAAAGGCAAAGTGCATGAATATTTACAAACAGCACCTGGCTAAGCAAAGGCTAATAAATAAATGATAAAAATATCTTTATAAATACATGAATAAAGTGTCACGTGCAGAAAGAGGTAATATAATCAATATAATAGTCAATATGTGCATAGTTGTACAAATACTATAGTTATAAAAAAAACTTCATGTTCCGGGGTGTGTCAAAAAATCTCAATGCTGAATGGACTGCATAAAAAGAGCCATAGTTCCATAATCAAGATTAAAATTACAAATCCAGAACGAGGCAAGAGAAATTAAAGGGAACCAATCACCAGGATTTTTGTATATAAGCTAAAGCCAATGCTATACTGGCACTATCAGGCTGATTTTTTACATACCATTAGTAGTCAGCTCGGCTGTTTAGGCTTTCAAATCTAAGGAAGTAAACATTAAAAATTCTGCAGCTTCTTGATTGGCATTTGCAATGCAGTAGATAATATATGGGTGGGTATTCAGATGGATTCCTGCCCCCGTGCCTGTTGTTCCTCGCTCTCTGTTCTATTATGGTATTATACAAACAACTCCCTTTGTTGAAGTACCTGTGGTGAGGTCATACCCATGTGACCTGGTATCCAGATTTGTTGGCTGAGGCCCCGACTCTTCTGGTCACATGGGAATGACCTAACACAGGTCCTTAAGCAAAGTGATTTGTTTGCATAATACCATAATGAACAGAGAGGGAGGAACAACAGGCAGGGGGGCAGGAATCCATATGAATACCCACCCATATATTATCTGCTCAGTTGCAAATGCCAATCAAGAAGCTGCTGATTTTTTAAAATTTACTTTCTTGGATTTGAAAGCCTAAACATCCGAGCTGACCACTACAGGTATGTATAGAATCAGCCTGATAGTGCCAGTATAGTACTGGCATTAGCTTATATAAGAAAATCCTGGTGATTTTTTAATAATTTTTCCAACACAGTAATAAGCCTAACAGTTGCCACAGAAAGTTTCACCTTTGGGCCGGCAAACATATTTTGCCAGCCATGAACCCTTTAATTGCTCTTTACATTGAGAGCACACACACACATACAGTGTTCACTACAATAAACAATTATGTCCTGCCCCTGACCAATACCAGGACATTTTTTGTGGGTAGAGTGAGTTCGATCTGCACTCCAATCCCACAAACAGTAATGATAACAATAGTGGCAGCCATAGCATGTTCTTTAATGTATAGATGTCCCAGAATTTCCTGTGATGTATAGATTTTCAGTGACTTTTGTGATATATAGACAACCAAGCATCTCCTGTGATGTATGTATGCCCCAATGTCTCCTTTTATGTATATATGCCTCAGTGTCTCCTGTGATGTACACTGTAGATCAAAATTAGAGAACAACGTACAATTTCTTAAATATTAAAGTCATTGAGTAGTCCTATCTGATTATATCCTAGCATGAGTAAACTAGCAGTATTTTAAGCTTATTAAATTTCTTGTAATGTACTGTAAATGAGAGAAATGAAAAATAACACTGAATAAAATTAAAGAACACTTTCAGATACCTTCAAGTTATTGGTGTTAATCTGGCACCTGGTGATAATTTCCTTAATTATCTGACAAACCCTATTTAACTGACAGCCTAACTTTTTAGCTTGCATTGACTTTGAAAAAATTGTGTGCCGTTCCAAAGTGACTGAAACCCTCTGTCAGTAGGTTGTCCAGATGAAGGTCAAAGAGGTGACCCTATCAGCCTTAGCAAGAGAAGTTGGTCGTTACAAGACTGTGATTTCAACAATATTGCATTTTTACAACATCACAAACTATTTTAAGTCCCCCAAGATGGCTGGTCACCCTCAAAAGATATGCAAGAGAGAGCAGGATAATGTGGAGTATCTCCATGGGTAATCGTTTCAACACTGCAGCTGGAATTGCACACCAATTTAAAAATAAATAGGGTAAAGATCTGTTTCGTCATACAGTGTCACAATGTTTAAGAGCATTTAGACTGAAAACCCACTCTGCAGTGACCAAACCTCTTATTAGCAGAAAGAATCAAAAAGCTTGACTCACCTTTGGTGAAGAGCATGTTGTGTGGACAGAGGAGAAGTGGTCCACAGTTGATTTTATTGACGAAACTAAGTTTAATTTATTTGGGTCTGATGGGAAGCATTATGTTCATTGACAGACTTGGCAATGACTGAACCCAAAGTGTGGTAAAATGTCAGTAAAAGATTATGGAGGAAATGTCATAGTTTGGGGAATGTTATCTTCAGCAGGAGTTGGACCTCTCATTCAGCTACATGGCAGAGTGAATACAAGTGTGTATCAGAATTTTCTTCAAGAACATGTAGTTCCTTACTTTATTCATCACTCAATCAGCGAGCAATTTTCATGCAGTAAAATGCCCCCTGAAGCAGTTTTTTGAACCAGAAAACATTGAAACAATGAAATGACCAGCCCTCAGTCCTGATCTAAACCCGATAGAAAACCTCTTAAAAATCCTTGGTAACAAAATTATGGCCAACAAACCCACAACAGTCAAAGAACTGTGGAAGAGACTGAAAGAAGAGTGGACCAAAATAACACAAGAGCAGTGTGAGAGACTAGTGATGTCCTGTGACCATAGCTGTGCTAAAGTCATTCAAAGCAAAGGCATGTACAATTCATATTGACTGGTGACTGTTGTTACGTTCAGAAAATTTAGTTATAATCTTTTCTGTGCTAGAGTTATTGTTTTTCTCTAATTATGATTATTACGTTTTGGGCAAAATAAAGATTTAATGTTCATATATGTTGAATCTTTTGTAAAACACTGTTCTAGTGGCATGGTGTACCTCTTACAAAGAAAACCTTCAAATGTTGTTCAATGTAGATTACATTATTTCTGAAAAAGCAAGTGATCATACATTGTTCTGTTATTTTGATCTCCAGTGCATATATGTCACAAAGTCTACTGTGATGTATAGCTATGACAACATCTATTGTAATATATTAATATCCAAGCCTTTCTTATGTGATGCATATATGCCAGTCACAGTGTATGCTATGTGATATATATTTTTGACACCCAATGTTTCCTATGTGATATATATATATATATATATATATATATATATATATATATATATATATATATGCTGCAGCCTCAGTGTCTCTTATGTGATGTATTTAAAGCAGTATCAGTGTCTTCTATGTGATGTATACAGCACTCTTGGTGTCTCCTATGTGATCCATATACAGCAGTTGTGGCGTTTCCTATGTGATGTATATATATATATAGCAGTCTCAGTGTTTCCTATGTTTTGGATACACAACAGAGTCTCCATGTATCCTATGTGATATACAGTTAGGTCCAGAAATATTTGGACAGTGACACAATTTTCGCGAGTTGGGCTCTGCATGCCACCACATTGGATTTGAAATGAAACCTCTACAACAGAATTCAAGTGCAGACTGTAACGTTTAATTTGAAGGTTTAAACAAAAATATCTGATAGAAATTGTAGGAATTGTACACATTTCTTTACAAACACTCCACATTTTAGGAGGTCAAAAGTAATTGGACAAATAAACCAAACCCAAAAAAAAAAATTTATTTTCAATATTTTGTTGCGAGTCCTTTGGAGGCAATCACTGCCTTAAGTCTGGAACCCATGGACATCACCAAACGCTGGGTTTCCTCCTTCTTAATGCTTTGCCAGGCCTTTACATCCGCAGCCTTCAGGTCTTGCTTGTTTCTGGGTCTTTCCGTCTTAAGTGTGGATTTGAGCAAGTGAAATGCATGCTCAATTGGGTTAAGATCTGATGATTGACTTGGCCATTGCAGAATGCTCCACTTTTTTGCACTCATGAACTCCTGGGTAGCTTTGGCTGTATGCTTGGGGTCATTGTCCATCTGTACTATGAAGCGCCATCCGATCAACTTTGCGGCATTTGGCTGAATCTGGGCTGAAAGTATATCCCGGTACACTTCAGAATTCATCCGGCTACTCTTGTCTGCTGTTATGTCATCAATAAACACAAGTGACCTAGTGCCATTGAAAGCCATGCATGCCCATGCCATCACGTTGCCTCCACCATGTTTTACAGAGGATGTGGTGTGCCTTGGATCATGTGCCGTTCCCTTTCTTCTCCAAACTTTTTAATTCCCATCATTCTGGTACAGGTTGATCTTTGTCTCATCTGTCCATAGAATACTTTTCCAGAACTGAGCTGGCTTCATGAGGTGTTTTTCAGCAAATTTAACTCTGGCCTGTCTATTTTTGCAATTGATGAATGGTTTGCATCTAGATGTGAACCCTTTGTATTTACTTTCATGGAGTCTTCTCTTTACTGTTGACTTAGCGACAGATACACCTACTTCACTGAGAGTGTTCTGGACTTCAGTTGATGTTGTGAACGGGTTCTTCTTCACCAAAGAAAGTATGCGGCGATCATCCACCACTGTTGTCATCCGTGGACGCCCAGGCCTTTTTGAGTTCCCAAGCTCACCAGTCAATTCCTTTTTTTGCAGAATGTACCCGACTGTTGATTTTGCTACTCCAAGCATTTCTGCCATCTCTCTGATGGATTTTTTCTTTTTTTTTCAGCCTCAGGATGTTCTGCTTCACCTCAATTGAGAGTTCCTTAGACCGCATGTTGTCTGGTCACAGCAACAGCTTCCAAATGCAAAACCACACACCTGTAATCAACCCCAGACCTTTTAACTACTTCATTGATTACAGGTTAACGAGGGAGACGCCTTCAAAGTTAATTGCAGCCTTTAGAGTCCCTTGTCCAATTACTTTTGGTCCCTTGAAAAAGAGGAGGCTATGCATTACAGAGCTATGATTCCCAAACCCTTTCTCTGATTTGGATGTGAAAACTCTCATATTGCAGTTGGGAGTGTGCACTTTCAGCCCATATTATATATACAGTGCCTACAAGTAGTATTCAACCCCCTGCAGATTTAGCAGGTTTGATAAGATGCAAATAAGTTAGAGCCTGCAAACTTCAAACAAGAGCAGGATTTATTAACAGATGCATAAATCTTACAAACCAACAAGTTATGTTGCTCAGTTAAATTTTAATACATTTTCAACATAAAAGTGTGGGTCAATTATTATTCAACTTCTAGGTTTAATATTTTGTGGAATAACCCTTGTTTGCAATTTCAGCTAATAATCATCTTTTATAAGACCTGATCAGGCCGGCACAGGTCTCTGGAGTTATCTTGGCCCACTCCTCCATGCAGATCTTCTCCAAGTTATCTAGGTTCTTTGGCTGTCTCATGTGGACTTTAATCTTGAGCTCCTTCCACAAGTTTTCAATTGGGTTAAGGTCAGGAGACTGACTAGGCCACTGCCACACCTTGATTTTTTCCCTCTTGAAGCAGGCCTTGGTTTTCTTGGCTGTGTGCTTTGGGTCGTTGTCTTGTTGGAAGATGAAATGACGACCCATCTTAAGATCCTTGATGGAGGAGCGGAGGTTCTTGGCCAAAATCTCCAGGTAGTCCGTGCTATCCATCTTCCCATGTATGCGGACCAGATGGCCAGGCCCCTTGGCTGAGAAACAGCCCCAAAGCATGATGCTGCCACCACCGTGCTTGACTGCAGGGATAGTATTCTTGGGGTCGTATGCAGTGCCATCCAGTCTCCAAACGTCATGTCTGTGGTTGGCACCAAAGATCTCGATCTTGGTCTCATCAGACCAGAGAACCTTGAACCAGTCTGTCTCAGAGTCCTCCAAGTGATCATGAGCAAACTGTAGACGAGCCTTGACATGACGCTTTGAAAGTAAAGGTACCTTACGGGCTCGTCTGGAACGGAGACCATTGCGGTGGAGTACGTTACTTATGGTATTGACTGAAACCAATGTCCCCACTGCCATGAGATCTTCCCAGAGCTCCTTCCTTGTTGTCCTTGGGTTAGCCTTGACTCTTCGGACAAGCCTGGGCTCGGCACGGGTGGAAACTTTCAAAGGCTGTCCAGGCCGTGGAAGGCTAACAGTAGTTCCATAAGCCTTCCACTTCGGGATGATGCTCCCAACAGTGGAGACAGGTAGGCCCAACTCCTTGGAAAGGGTTTTGTACCCCTTGCCAGCCTTGTGACCCTCCACGATCTTGTCTCTGATGGCCTTGGAATGCTCCTTTGTCTTTCCCATGTTGACCAAGTATGAGTGCTGTTCACAAGTTTGGGGAGGGTCTTAATTAGTCAGAAAAGGCTGGAAAAAGAGATAATTAATCCAAACATGTGAAGCTCATTGTTCTTTGTGCCTGAAATACTTCTTAATACTTTAGGGGAACCAAACAGAATTCTGGTGGTTTGAGGGGTTGAATAATAAATGACCCTCTGAATAAACTTTTCACAATTAAAAAAAAAAAAAAAAGAAAGAAAGAACATTCTTTTTTGCTGCAGTGCATTTCACACTTCCAGGCTGATCTACAGTCCAAATGTCACAATGCCAAGTTAATTCCGAATGTGTAAACCTGCTAAATCTGCAGGGGGTTGAATACTACTTGTAGGCACTGTATATAATTGTATTTCTGAACATCTTTTTGAAAACAGCTAAAATAACAAAACTTGTGTCACTGACCAAATATTTCTGGGCCTAACTGTATATACAGCAGTCTCTGTGTCTCATATAATGAATGCTTCAGACTTGCCACTGCTTAAGATTTATAACTGTTATGTGAGCAGTGATTATTTTGCATTGTGAGTAGACATGCAGTGTAATAAACATCTGTGTTTAAAACGTTCTTCTGTGAGTTCATTTCAAAATTCACCGTAAAGAATTAACTAAGCTCCAGACTGACACAAATCTGAAAAATCAGTTGCAAGTAGCAAAATCATCAATACCAGTCTCGCAAAAAAGAAGCAGGTTAAGCCTTCTCATTGCGGTAAATTAATTGTTTGAAAACATATAGCAGTATAAAATTCATGTTAACATATTTGTACAGCCCACATATGAAGTTATAAATAACCATGTGCACCTTAGAAGAATGTTTCCTACCCCTAATATCAGCAAACAAAATAACCTTTTCAGAAAATCTTATCAAAGTCATTTGCTTCTTTTCCCAATTATGAGTCACTTCTTCTACTTTGGTCTCCTAAGCTCACCTTCAACTTTACAAAAAATTATAAGATTCATCTTGCTTAGAAAAGAGGGAATTCCATATCAGTGTAGTGTCCTGAATATGCCCAGTGCCTCCAGTGATACATAGATGATTGATTATCTCCTGTGATGTATAGATGCCCCATAGTCTCCTATGATCAATGCATGCCCCAGTATCTTCGCTTGTATATATGCCCCAGCATCTACTTTGATGTATAAAAACCACTGTGTCTCTTATGTAATATGTACACCAGACCCAGTGTTTCCTAAGTGATGTTTTTGCTACAGTCTCAGTGTCTCATTTTTTATTTATATACAGCAGTTTTGGTGTCTGCTATGTGATATATACGGCAGTGTTGGTGTCTCCTATGTGTTGTTATCAGCAGAGTCTCAGTGTCCCCTATGGGAATGTATATACAGCAGGGTCTCAGTCTATTTTATGTGATGTATATGCTTTAGACACGATGTTTCCTATGTGATGTATATGCTGCAATATCAGTGTCTCCACTGTGATCTACATAGAGCAGTCTTAGTGTCTACTATGGGATTTATAGAGCTGACTTGGTGTCTCCTTTGTGATGTATATACAGCACTCTCAGTGTCCAATATGTGATGTATGTAAAGCAGAATCTCATTATATCTCATTACATTTACCAGGTTAGTAAAGAGGGAGTATGATAAAGCCTATCAATTACTAACCCTTGGGCTTGATGCCAGCTGTCAATTCACAGCTGACTTCAACCTCAAAAGTATTACCCTGATTGCTCCCGGCACCAAAGCAATCAGGAAGAGCTGAGGCAAAGAACCAGAATTGGTGCATCTGATGTTACGTGCTACTTTTGGGGTGACTGCAGGCAGCTGTTTTTACGCTGGGAATGACTCAATAACGATGACCCATTCCAGCCTGATAATATTAGCCCGCTGCTGTCTACTTTACCGTGGCTGGTTATCAAAAATAGGGTAAAGCCCATGATTATTTGTTATTTATTTGACAAATTTAAAACAAACGGCATGCAATCCCCTCTATTATTGATAACCAGCAAAGGTAAATCTGACAGCTGATGGCTGCAGCTTGCAGTTGCATGCTTTACCTGTGCAATGTATAAAGAAAAGAGCTACATATAACAGGGAGCACACCCACAATAGTATATATATATAAAAGGCAGTCTTTATTGTAACAGCAAGAATAAAAACACTAAAAAATGTGACACACAAGATAACACGGCCTGAAACCCCTTGTGACCCCCGTCATGTACACAGCATGAGCAATAATATGCGATAATGAAGACGTCATACATATAACCTATAAATCATGCAAAATTGTATAAAGGCTGATGAAATATCTCACATAAATGCACAGTGCCAACTGGCTTGTACACAATCAGAAAAACCTGCTTAGAAGATATATATATAACCATATAGTAACAGTGCCCACTGGCCATGAAAACAGTCATATCCCAAAGGAAAATATATATATAGACGGCAGACAGTACCAATATATGTCAGTGGAGCAGTATCACCTCCCAGACCACATGTAAGGCAAGCAGTTATCCCTCCACAGGCAACCACTATATAAAATGTGGCAGCCAGATAATGGCAAAGAACTATACCATGTGCAAGTAAGCGAGGCAAATAAGCAAGGCCAAAGGAGGTACACAGGGGACAGAGAATACCGTGGGGGACCCACGCGTATCGCCGCACAGTGGCTTCCTCAGGGCAAGTGTGTACATCGTAGCCTACAACAAAGAGGGGTATATATATCTTCTAAGCAGGTTTTTCTGATTGTGTACAAGCCAGTTGGCACTGTGCATTTATGTGAGATATTTCATCAGCCTTTATACAATTTTGCATGATTTATAGGTTATATGTATGACGTCTTCATTATCGCATATTATTGCTCATGCTGTGTACATGACGGGGGTCACAAGGGGTTTCAGGCCGTGTTATCTTGTGTGTCACATTTTTTAGTGTTTTTATTCTTGCTGTTACAATAAAGACTGCCTTATATATATATATACTATTGTGGGTGTGCTCCCTGTTATATGTAGCTCTTTTCTTTATACATTGTTCAGCCCTTTCCGCTACATGGGTGAGCACCTAACTATTTATTACTCTTAGGGTGGTGCACCTGCCTTGTTTATTTCCGCATGCTTTACCTGTGTTGATTATCAAAATTAGGTGGAAACCCAAGTAATTTTTTTCTTTAATGGTCACAGCCGTGTCCAAACATTTTTTGCATGTATTAAAGCAGCATTTCAACAAAACGCTATCAGCATACGAGCAACACCCAAACTCTGAGCTTCGACGCAGACTTTTTTAAGTCTATGTTCGAGTTTGTGACCTGGACACCCAGTGAATGATATGGAGCCTGAACTTTACCATTCGGATTTGCTCATCCCTACTTAAGAGAAATGCTGAGGTGCTAAGCTAACAGCTGTGGCTCTGACCAGAACAGATAACAATGTTTCTATTTTAATAGTCCAATCAGATTATTCATATTGTTTTTATCTTATGTAATAGATAACATCAAATGTATTAATTAGGGGAACACTACTAAGTTTTTACTTTCCTTTGTTTCTCTAGCTAAAGAAAGTCAAGTTGAAAGATATCTATTCTCTAATAATGTGGTGGTCCCAAAAGTAAAATATTAATTTCTCATTGTAGACCTTGATTTTATGCTCTATATTTATAATATTTAAATATCATTTACATCTGTGAAATATTTTTTTTTTAACATCAATTCAGCTGTCTCCTTGTTTATTCTTCTTGAGCTGTTCATTTACGTATGTTATAAAGGTGGAGGCTGCTAACAAGGGATCACACTATTGACCATAGGTGGTAAAAACTTTCTCCCAACAAAATCAATGTGCTATATTAAGACTTACATTCATTTTTGTTCATGTGTCTACTGGTGATGATTAAATTGATTCAATATGATTAAAATTTGAGACAAATTATTTAAAGTTTAAAGGTGCTGGCAAATTACAACAATATGCCTTTTAATTTTTGAGAATTTTTAAAAATTGCCAGTTCTTTTTTTTACACATTAAGGAACATTGCATCAGTCACTGAAGGCTTTTAAAACTTCTGGTGTATCTACACTTCACCATAATGCCTTGCAGCTAACACATCACATGATATAGTGAAGAGAATCAGGAAGGACTATCATAGCTTGTATACATCCTTAGGCAAGAAATGCAGCAACCAATATGGTGTGATTTTAGGATAGCTATAATACATCAGCTCACAGCTTAGCAATAGAGATAGGAAGAGAAAACACTGAGCTTTGGAAAAATACTACAGACAATAATGTCCTGTGTAAGGGGTGCTTCACACACAGCGAGCTCACTGCCAAGATCGCTGCTGAGTCACGCTTTTTGTGACGCAGCAGTGACCTCATTAGCGATCTCGCTGTGTGTGACAATGAGCAGCGATCTTGCCCCTGCTGCGAGATCGCTGCTCGTTACACACAGCCCTGGTTCGTTTTCTTCAAAGGCGCTCTCCCACTGTGACACACAGATCGCTGTGTGTGACAGCGAGAGAGCGACAAATGAAGTGAGCAGGGAGCAGGAGCCGGCGTCTGGCAGCTGAGGTAAGCTTGTAACCAAGATAAACATCGGGTAACCAAGGTGGTTACCCGATATTTACCTTAGTTACCAGCCTCTGCAGCTCTCATGCTGCCTGTGCTGCCGGGCTCCGGCTCTCTGCACATGTAGCTGCTGTACACATCGGGTTAATTAACTCGATGTGTACTGTAGCTAGGAGAGCAAGGAGCCAGCGCTAAGCAGTGTGCGCGGGCTCCCTGCTCTCTGCACATGTAGCTGCATTACACATCGGGTTAATTAACCCGATGTGTACTGTAGCTAGGAGAGCAAGGAGCCAGCGCTCAGTGTGCGCGGTTCCCTGCTCCCTGCACACACAGCTAAGCGGTGTGCGCTGGTAACTAATGTAAACATCGGGTAACCATACCCGATGTTTACCTTAGTTTACCAGTCTCCGCAGCTTCCAGACGGCGGCTCCGTGCAAGCGCAGTGTCGCTTGCACGTCGCTGCTGGCTGGGGGCTGTTCACTGGTCGCTGGTGAGATCTGCCTGTTTGACAGCTCACCAGCGACCATGTAGCGATGCAGCAGCGATCCTGACCAGGTCAGATCGCTGGTCGCATCGCTGCTGCATCGCTAAGTGTGAAGGTACCCTAAGTGTAGTAGGAAAGAAAATGAAACTAGTAGTCTGGAAATAATACAAAGATACAATTGATAGGGGAAAGATAAAGAAGGTATCAGCATTACTGCCAGACTCAGTGATTGATTATTTATGTAGAGTAGCTTGCACTTGAATAACAACTACATTTTTTTCTATACTGAGACTACAGAGCAGAAGCAGTACAGCACAATGATTTTTTGAGAAAAAAAATCTGATGTGGTGTTAAGCGGGCATCACACGGTACGATATATCTCGCGATATGTCGTCGGGGTCACGTCGTTAGTGACGCACATCCAGCATCATCAGAGATATCATACCATGTGACACCTATGAACGAGCAGAAATACTCACCTTCTCGTTCATCGTTGACACGTTGTTCATTTTCATATTCTCGTTCCTCCTTCTGTGCTCCGGTTGTTCATCGCTCCCGTGGAAGCACACATCGCTCCGTGTGACACCCCGGGAGTGACGAACACACCTTACCTACGTCCCGCCGGCAATGCAGAAGAAGGAGGTGGGCGGGATGTTTACATCCTGCTCATCTCCGCCCCTGCGCTTCTATTGGCCGGCTGCCGTGTGACATCGCTGTGATGCCGAACATCCCTCCCCCTTCAGGAAGAGGATGTTCGCTGCCCACAGTGACGTCACACGGGAGGTAAGTGCGAAGTGCGTGTGACGGGGGGGTTAACGACTTTGTGCGCCATGGGCAAATAATTGCCCGTAATGCACAAACAACGGAGGCGGGTGCGATCGCTTATGCGATTGCACAATTTATCGTCCTGTGTGATGCCCGCATTAGACGGTGTGTTGGCTTGTCATAAGTCACTGTACTGAGATTTGTATTTTATTTGCAAATATTTTTGTAAAAGAGGAAATAATTGTTTCTTTAAAGTACAATAGAAAATTCTCGAAAATCCCAACAAGTAACTAACTGTATCACAAACTGTGCATGTAACAAACAGCTTTTTTTGCTTATATGTTTTAAGAGTGACCTTTTACATTTCTACATGCTTGCTCCTTTGTTTGGTTATATATAGTGATGGGTGATCCCGATCTGTAAAGATCATACCAATCATATAGTGTTCGTGTACATGATCACGATTTCATAGAAGCACCATCTTCTGGCACTGTATCCAACTCTTCCAGCGGCCATGGTGACAGATGGCATGCTTGGTAATAACGGGTTTATACCAGCTTTGTTTTACCAGCTGGTATTAAGCCTGAGATTCTTAATGTCAGGCCAAGTTTGACCCGGCCATTAAGAATTTTCAATAAAGGGTTTAAAAAAAGACACCACACAGAGAAAAAATACTTTATTAGAAATAAATACACAGACACACTTAGGGACTCCCTCTTTATTACTCCCTCTCACCCCTCCACGATCCTGGTCTTCTGTCTTCTGTCACCGATCTAGCTCTACTATATCAGAAAGCATGGGGGGAGGAAGAACGCTTCTGCTCCCCATGCTGTCTAATCACTTAATGAGTGAGCATAGACTGTGGGTTGGTGAGCAGTAATGTCATTGCTGCTACCCTTGCCATAGTAACCTAACGAGTGGGTTACTATAGCAACGGTGATCTCCGATCACCTGATTCCCTGGCGCCACTATTCACTGGCTGTAGCATTACAGTGTGTGGCAGCCAATCCCTGCATGTGGGCTGACTCTGTAAAGAGGAAGGGGGAGCCGAGCATGTGCTCGAGCATCTCGCCAGTACTCGGTGCTCGCCAAGTATCTTGAATACTGAGCATGCTCGCCCATCCCTATCCACTGACACTACAGGACCTTGCATGACATCATAGCCATGTGACACGTCTGTAACTAATGAGGTAATACAAAATTAACACCTGACTGGTCACATGGCTATGACGTCAGGGAAGGTCCTTTAGTCAGTGGTGGTTCACGGGAGGGCACAGCGATGATCGGACTCGGAAGCAGAAGCGACGGAAAACAGGGCCTGCAGGATGCGTCGCGAGACCTGTAAGTATAATGATAATGTTTAATATTAACTATATTCTTTATCTTACAGCCCCCTGCTCCATCCCATAACTGTAAAGTCCAAGATCGGTGATCGGATGTAAGATTGTGTTATCTCGATCCCGATATTGATCTTTACAAAATGATCGGGCGAGTCTCCTCGATCCCAAACATCTGGGGGATCACCCATCACTAGTTATATACTTATTCAGTAGAGGTGAGCAAATCTGGCAAAATTTTAATGATCTTGTAAGGGTGAATTTTTCCTGGAAATGCAATTCACAGAGAAGTTTTACCCATAAATTAATGTTCCTTTCATGGTCCAAACATTTGGCGGCCATCACCCATCATTTTGCTGACTCTGCAAGAACGTGAATAATAAGAAAATCTGCATTTTGGCAAATGTGGATTTTTTTTTTAATTCATGATAAATTCAATGTCACTTGAATTTATTCACTCATCTTTACTACTTAGTATTTTTATTTTGTTGCTTATGAGAAGATAGTTGAATGTTGTTGAAAAAATAATTAAATAATTAAAATATGCACATTAAGCTGGGTATGTTTGTTTTTGCATAACTAGAGCAGACCTGTGTAAGTTCAGTTCAGCAGGTTTAGCCGGACTTTAGATAAAGTTCGGTTTTGGACCTAGACTTTACCTGAGCCCCATTGGAAGTCACTAATTGGGCAGCTTTTGTCTCCGCTCACATGCAGACAGCTACCACTGGGCCATAAACAGATCACTTCTGGGGGCAGGTTGGTGAGGTTTTTCATTCTTTTCTTTTTTTTTTGGTGCACAATACATTTCATCATGCTGTTGTTACCATCAGTGCGAACCAATCAAACACTGCAAACAGCTTCCACTGGGCTGTTTACCAAGCATACCTGAGCACAGTAAAGTGTGAATGAGTGATTTGCAAAGGTAAAGCACCTAATGTCCAAACTCGAGCTCTGTTTTATTTTTAAGTCTGTGTTCGGTACAAACACCAAGCACTGAACTTAGGGTTCACTCATCCCTCCAAGGACAACATCTGCAAGGAGTTTGTATTTTCTCCCCGTGTTTGAGTGGGTTTCCTCTGGGTGCTTCGATATCCTCATTTGTGGTTTTTGCTTAGTTTCCTTAATATAGGTTTCTCTAGGGCACCTTCTGCATTGTATCATGTATATATTGGCATCTACAAAGTGTTAAAAGAATATCCAGCAATCTCATTCCGATCGTGATAAAAATCAACTTCTTTTATTTAATCCATGTAAAAAAAATATATATATCAAAGAATTAAATCCATGTTAAAAAATCCAGTATAGGAAATGAAGTTGGATCATGTTTCGGATACCGAAACATGTTCAAACTTCATTACCCATACTGGATTTTTTAACATGGATTTAATTATTGGATGAATATATATATATATATATATATATATATATATAAAAGAAGTTGATCTTTATCATAACCGGAATGAGATTGCTGGATATACTTCCTTTGCACTGGGTGTCTTTCACCTCTGGGTTAGGGCCAGGTGGATGGGCCACGAGACTCTAACTAGCTGCATGACTTTTGGCTTACACAGTTTGGCTAATTTTGAACAGGTTGAGGTGGAAGAAAGATGACCATGGAACTTAGTAGACAACTCTGAGCTTTCAAATGTGGACTGAGTGGAAGATAATGCAAAGGAACTGGAGGCAATGGTATATTATGTAAAACCGCCTTAAAATGTTCTGGCCTCTCCATTCTTACAGCGGTAATTGGACCTAAGAAATTACAAAGAGCAGCCTGTGGCTTGGCTACATGGGAGCAAAATGTTTCAGTTTGGAGTCTAGCAGACACATATCTACCATATCCTTGCCCTGTTTCAGTTACATCATCAGCTGTACCCCCATGGCCATGTGGCCTATTAGATGTTCTCCTCATTCTTTGCCACACAAACTATTTCAGGTTAATACATGGAGTATACACAGAGAATGATCATAGCAAAGCCAATATGCAGCTGTTTTTGATTGCTATGTAAAGCTGCGAGATGCAATGTAGTATAAGGTTTCAGAGATATTCTCACTGAAAGGCACCTTGTATGACGCTATTTTGGGTAGATTAAGCTAAAAGATTAAATTGCCTATTTGCTGCTGTTTAGGACCACTACACAATACTGCATTATGAAGTGCTGTATATGATTTAGAATTACAAGCACCTATGACTGTCCCTCACTCCTACAGCAGCCCAATCCTACAATGTATTCGGTTTTTTCATAACTGCTCCATCACTGTCCCTCACTCCAAGAGCATATTGTCCGTAATAAACTTAAGGCAAAATTGCACTGCAGCCCATGTTCCGGCTAATCACAGCCATGTCAAATGCTTGGCATGGCTGCAATCACTCCAGAAGTGCCCACAGCCTAAAAGCTTGCTGAATGGCTGTTCTGCAACCTTTCAACAAGCTTTATTTGGTTGAAATACCCTAACAGGAACCGGACATACAGTCAAAAGGCTGTGTTCAGGCAAGGTGTTCAGTACAGACCCTAAACCTTACAGTTTGGTTCACTTATGTCTAATGAATCAAGATGAAAAAAAAATTGGAAAATCTGCCAAATTCCAGTTTCAAAAGATTTGATCATCTCTAGTATCTTCTCTACAGCCAATATCTGGAACTCATGAGCAAAGCTCATAAAGAGTCTAAAAAAGTGATACCCCCTATATTCAGGTAAATAATACGGAATCAAAATATAATTAAATTATTCAAAAATTGGTGATTTTAGTTAGAAAGAAAATATGGCATTTCCTTAGGCACCGTTTTTTTTACTGTTCTATGTCATTTCAGTTAAAAGAAGTTTGTATATTAGAAAACCATCTGCTTCGATGACATTAACAGAAATCGTAGCATATGTTTTTAGACCTGTCCAAAATATCTGGTTTAAAAGAAATATCTTTTAATAGGTTTCAAATGATGTTTTCACTATAAATTTAACACTGAAACATTCACCAATCAGAATCTATATTATCCAGCAATAAAAAAGAATTGGTAAATACCATATTTTTCAGATTTTAAGACACAGTTTTCCTCCCACAATTTTGGGAGGAAAGTGAGGGGTGTGTCCTATAATCTGAATATAGCTTACCAGGTAGTGAAGAGGTCGCAAGGGGCCGGGGGAAAGCTGCAGTGGCTGTGCAGGTGCTTCGGTAGCTGGGCTGGTATGGGGTCTGCAGAGGCTGGTGCTGGGGCGGCTGTGCAGTGTCAGCAGCTGCTCTGTGGGGTCTCTGGCTGCTGCAGCAGCTGTGCCGGGTCTGGGCGTGGTCTCTGGTGGCTGGTGCTGGGGCTGCTTTGCGGAGTCTCCGGCGGCTTTACTGGTGCTGCAGTTCAGTCGGTGAGAAGTTCAAATAATTCCATGTGAAGTCAGCACGTACGCAGTTTGAGCTCTTGGCTCAAGTTCTTATATGCGCAGGCACCGCCTCCCGCCAATTGATCTCCCTCCAGCGGACTTCAGGAAAATGGAACCCAGAGGTGGTGCTTGCGCAGATGAGATCTTGGCTTGCCATTGAACCTAGAGCTCAATCTGCACTGACTCCGTGGCCAATTTCTTTGAAGCCCTCACCATCTGCAGCCGCCGCAGCAGGAGCCGCTGCAGCCCGAGCCCCAGCACCGCTGCCACAGCATGGCAGCACCAGCTTCTACCGCAGCCCGAGCCCCAGTCTCCACCACGGCAGCAGCCCAAACCCAAGCATAACAGCACCAGCCTCCGCTGCAGCTTGAGCCCCAGTCTCCATTGCAGCCCCAGTCTCTGCCGCAGCCCCAGCCTCTGCCGGTGCCCCAGTCTATGTTGCAGCCTCAGCCTCCGCCAAAGCCCCAGCCTTCGCTGCAGTCCCAGCCTCCTGCACTACTGTTACTGCCCCCCTCCAGTAAGACACCATCGGATTACAAGATGGACACCTTTTGGTCTGAGTTTGGAGTGCATCTTATAATCTGGTGCGTCTTATAAAATAAAAAAAAAAAAGGTAATAACTGGCTGACAAGTTGAGATGATTACCTAAAAAAAATACTTAAGGCCCTATGCGCACTTGCCGGTTTTTCCCGTGGATTTCCTGCGGTTTTGCTGCATATTTCGCTGCAGAAAATGTTCATAACATCTCTGCAGTGAATCACCAGCAAAACCTATGGAAAAAAAAATGCTGTGCGCACTATGCGGAATTCAACAACTACATGTTTTGCTGCGGGATTTCCGCAGCAAAAACAATTGCATGTCACTTCTTTTCTGCACGTCGCTGTGGGATTTCACTCCATTGACTGCAATGTAATCGTGAAATTCCGCAGGGAATAACGCAGGCAGCAAAATCTGTGCGATTCATTGCGTTTTCCTATGTTATTCCCTCCGGTATTTCGCGGTTTACCTGCGGTAATGTACATCGCTGCCTGCGGTTTGCAGGGAAGTGATGCCATTATGACAGGAAGATGAAGCGGAGCAGAGAGTAAACACACAAAGATTAGACACAGACATAGAACACACACATCGCACTCACACACAGACATATAGAATACACATAGAATACACAAAGAAAGCAAACGGACATATAGAAAAAAAATACGTGGGCTCCGCTGTATTTTTACCGTCCAGCCAAGGTAAGCACACAGCGGCGGCCCGGTATTCTCAGGTTAAGGAGGGTGAGGGATAGGGTTAATGTCCCCCAGCTGCCCTCAGACTGTCGCATTCATTATGCGGCAGTACCGGAGTGTCCCAAGCTCTTCCAGATGCCATGATGCGGTGGCTATCCAGGTAATAATGAGTTAAATGACAGCGGATCACTGCCATTTAAGTCCAGGCTTGATCATGGCAGCGTCTATGTGACAGCTGACATAATCAACCCGTAAGTAAAGTGAATAAGTACACACACCAAAAAATCCTTTATTTTAAATAAAACACAAAAAAGCCCCTGGTTCACCATCTTATTAACCCCTCCCAAAACAAAGCTCCGGCGTAATCCACGTCCTGCGATGCTTGCATCCAGCCGCGACTGACACACAGCACTGAATGCAGCCTCGCAGCGAGCCAGCAGAGAGGTAATTACCAGTCACTTCCCACAGCCAGTAATGTGAACTCACATTACCACTCGGGAGAAATGCAGCGTGTGCTGACAGGGACTCTATCCCTCTATCTATTCTTCTATCTATTCTTCTATCTGTCTATTTATCTGTCTGCTATCTATCTCAGAAGGAAATTACTTTTTTTTTTTCAATGTGCTTTATTGCATTGAATGCACTAAAGCACATGTACCAACCTGCATGCGGCAAAACCGCGGTTTGCCATGGTTTTTTATTGCGGATGTGGTAATCTTTCAGACCCTGTGGAATTTTCTTAAGAAAATTCCATTTTCAGTGCGCACAGGGCCCAAAGGTTGCTTTACACGCAGTGACATCGCTAGCGGTGTCGCTCGTGAAAGCACCCGCCCCCATCATTTGTGTGTCATGGGCAAATCGCTACTACCCGTAGCACATACTTACCTGCCTAATGACGTCGCTGTGGCCGGTGAACTGCCTCTTTTCTAACGAGGCAGTTTGTGCGGCGTCACAGCAACGTCACACAGCAGGCGTCCAATTAAAGCGGAGGAGCGGATAGCAGCCGCAGGAAAGTCACGCCCACCTCGTTGCCGGAGGACGCAGGTACGGTGTTTTTCATCGTTCCTGGGGTGTCACACGCAGTATGTGTGCTGCTTCAGGAACGACGAACAACCTGCGTCCAGCACCATCAACGATATTTGGGATTTCAACGATGTGTCAACGATCAACGATTAGGTGAGTATTTTTGATTGTTAGCGGTCGCTCGTACGTGTCACACGCAATGACATCACTAACGAGGCCGGATGTGCATCACAAATTCCGTGATTCCAACGACATCTCTTAGCGATGTTGTTGCATGTAAAGCCCCCTTAAGAGTGTGCATAAAAGAAAAAATGCCTTATTTGATCATTTTACAACATTTTTTTTATAATACAATATATGATCTTGTCAAATTTCTTTGCATTGCAGAAACTAAAAATAAATGCTATAATTGTTTCAAATTTTCAGGAACATGTGCATCCATAACCAATTAAACAATTGCTTAGTGATATATAAAGTATGTCACAAAAGTGAGTAGTTCTGCGACTTTTTGTAAATATTTCATTATATCTTTTCATTGGACAATACTGAAGATATCACACTTTGATGCAATGTAAAGAAACCAGTGTACTGCTTGTATTTTTCTGCAGCAAAACCTGATATCTTAGCACTAATAAAAGCTGCATTTTTGCTGCATCATTTGCCTCCAGTACATGTTTAAATAAAGTTATTTTCATTTACTAAAGAAAGCAGCAAAAACACAGCTAAAAATGTAGCTGCATTTTTTCCCCCTCTCCTTGCTTTCAGTGTTTAAAAAAGCAGCAAAAATGCTGAAAGTATTGATAGGCTGCTTCTTGCAAAAACACAGCAGTTTTCCACTTCAGTCAGGAAAAAAAAACAAATGTGTAGCTCTGTGTGTATGAGACTTCTGAAATCCCATGGGTTTTTATGGTATTGTAAAAAGCAGTTTTTTATTAGCATAAAATCAATTATAAAATGCAAAAAAAAACCCAGCAAAAATGCACTGTGTGACCATAGCCTAACAGTGTAAATTTTAGTGTGCCCTCTAAATAACTCAAACACACAGACATTCATGTCAAACCTTCTGGCATCAAAAGTAAGTATACAACTAAATGGAAATAGCCAAATTGTGCTCAAAGTAAAAAACAAAAATGTGTGGCCACCTTTCCAGCAGTCGCTTAACTCCGTTTGAAAGGAGTTTACTAGAGCTTCACAGGAGCAACTGGAATCCTCTTCCATGCTCCATGATGACATCACAGAGCTGGTGGATTTTAGAGAACTTGCACTACTCCACTTTCTGTTTGAGGATGCCCCACAGATACTCAATAGGGTTTAGGTCTGGAGACTAGAGATGAGTAAACTTTCAGTCTCTTGGCTCGATGTTTGGGCTTGGAAACTGATGTGAAAATCACCCTGGTGAGTATCGCGCTGTGCTTGTGTCTGAGTGATGCGCAGCATTGTGCGTGCTGCGGGGTGTGTGTGATCAGCTCAAATTTGACTTGCATTCTTAGATGTTTTGTTCACCGAAAAATATAAAAAAAAGCACCGCCTACCTCCTCCAGAAGTGTTTTCCCTTTGGAACATAGTAAAACACTTCTGGAGGTGGGTGGGCGGTAATTTGTTTTTCAATTTTTCCATAAACAAACTATCTTACGACGCAGAATGTAAGTCAAATTTGAGCCGATCACACAATTCCCACAGCATATACAATGATGCACATCACTCAGACACCAGCACAGCCCTATACTCACTAGGGTGATTTTAGCATCATTTTCCAAGCCTGAAGCCCGACTCTCGAAAACAAAGGTTTGCTCATCTCTACTGCAGACAAACTTTGCCAGTCCAGAACCTTTTCCTCAGTCCACGTCAGTTTCTTAAGCAATTCAGTGGGCATCTTGGAGGTGTGTTTGGGGCTGTTATCATGCTTTAATACTGTCCTGCTGGCCAGTTTCTAAAGGAAGGGGATCATACTTGGCTTCAGTATGTCACAGTACATCATGGCTGGCAATTATGGTTCCCTCAATGAACTGCAGCTATCCCGACAGCCAAAAGCATTAATGCAGCTTCAAACTATGATACTCCCACCACCATGCTTGACTATGTGAAAGACACATATATACATACATAGCCCTTGTGACTAAAGATGAGCGAACCTTTGGAGGTTCAGTTCTCTGGCAGCAAACGAGCCTAGCTTCACAGGCTCAAGCTTGACTAAAACTCTGGATCAAGTCACTGATTGGCAGTTTGAGTCTCCGCCCACATACAGCCAGCCATAAGCAGAATACTTCCGGGGGAGGGTGGGCAGGCTTTATCAAACTTTTTTTTGTTGCACACTACATGTGATCATGTTGTTGTTACCCTCAGTGTGCACATTCAAACACTGCAAGCGGCTCGCACAGGGCTGAGCACCAAGTGCACCTGAGCACTGCATTGCTTGCATGAGTGTTGTTTGCATGTACAGCATCCGATCCAAGAACCCAAACCTTGATTTTTAAATTTGGTGTTCAATTCAAAAACCGAAACTCAGGTTTGCTTATCTCTACTTGTGACGTCCCTATGGAAAACTGTGCCCTTACATAATGTATTACCTTTAAATTATTCTTTGCAGCATAAAAACTATTAGTAATGAATACATGGATAATGTCCTTTAAATTAATTTTTGTGTAATAGAAAAACGTGAACTTGCTAATTTATTAGTAATTATCAATTTGTTGCATCTGACTAAAAGTAAAAAAAAAAATTTAATATCTGTTCAATATTTTATTACTCAAGACTCATTAAACTCTATCATTGTTTTAATAATGCATTGAACATGGAATGAAAAGAGAATGAGAAAACAATCACATTGAATATAAAATGAATGAATGAATGAATGAATGAATGAATGAATGAATGAGGGCATAAAACATTTATAGATTGTTTCTCCAAAAGCATACTTTTGCTCTTAGGTTTTAATATAGATAAAATATTAATACAGATAATTATTTATTTGTAGTAGCTTTATCATAAATATTAAATTATAAACTTCCAAATTAATTTTTATTAAACGTTTTTCACTCTGATTACTGGGTTTACTTGGGGCTCCAGTTGTCATTTTTTTATTTGTTTTATGGCAACATAGTTATTTAATTAAAAATTAAACTGCTTTTTTTTTTTTATTCTGCAGTAAAAATTAAAAAAAAACCAATATGCATATTAGAATGTTGTCTACGTCTCTGGGGCTGTGGCCTGTAAAACTAAACTTGGGATTTTAAATGGCCCCATTGTCAAGGTGAAATTAATACCTGCAAGTTTTACAATAATGGTAAAAAAGCTAAATAATTTCACGAAAAAGAAACATTTTAATAAAAAAATACACACACATTAGCAAAAATATCAATATATTTCATACATTGGCATACCGTATAATACTTAACCTATATACAATAAAAAAACAATAGTATTAAAATGTTTGTTATAGCATGTTAAACACATTGCATTCCAAGATCTGTTTTTCTTATGTTTGCTAATGCTGTTTTAAGCATTGATATCTTTTGCATTTTGGTTGAGTTAATTTTGATTGTTGAACCAAAAATGTAGTGTTTTAATAATGCCTTTTAGATAGAAAAAACTGTTTTGTCTTTTATTTGCTTTTTTCTCTATACAATATTTTTCTAAGCACCTTAAAAGATGATTTACATTATTACAGTATTTGTTGTGATAGGGGATGACCGAATGGATTGAAACAAATTGAATTATCTTTAAATTTGGCAAAAAAAAAATAAAATTCAGTAGAATCCAACTTTTTATGATTCAGTTCATTTGAGGACTGGGAAGTCTCATGCAGTCCACCAAACAGCCAATGTCCCATCTGCACAGTGCTCTTTGGCGCTTTACTGTGTTTTATATTTGTGTATGGCTGTGTTTTCAAGAACAGAATATATTTGAGCTATTGCGCTTGATCATGATCGGTAGAATATTATGAGTTACCTAAAAGTTCTTCTCTTCACTCCAATATTATAAGGGGTACTTCTCACATAGCGAGATCGCTGCTGAGTCACAGGTTTTGTGACATACCAGTGACCTCATCAGTGATCTCTCTGTGTGTGACACTAAGCAGCGACCTGGCTCCTGCTGTGAAATTGCTGATCGTTACACACTGTTCTGGTTCATTTTTTGCTCGTTGTCTCCCACTGTGCAGCACATATCGTCGTGTTTGACTGTGGGAGACCAACGAGCACTGACTCTGTGTAAGCAGTGTACACTGGTAACCAGGGTAAATATCGGGTAACTAAGCAAATCGCTTTGCTTGGTTACCTGATATTTACCCTGGTTACCACCGTACGTCGCTTACAGGCTCCCTGCACACGTAGCCAGGGTAAATATCGGGTAACTAAGCAAAGCACTTTTCTTGGTTATGCGATATTTACCCTGTTTACCAGCGTACGCTGCTTACAAGCTCCCTGCACACGTAGCCAGGGTAAATATCAGGTAACTAAGCAAAGCGCTTTGCTTAGTAATCCTATGTGTACCCTAGTTACGTATATAGGAGCCAGCACTGGCAGCCGTAAGCGGTGTACGCTGGTAACCAGGATAAATATCGGGTAACCAAGCAAAGCGCTTTGCTTAGTTACACAATATTTAGCCTGGTTACCAAGCGCAGCATTGTTACACGAGTTGCTGGTGTCTGGTGGCTGGTCCCTGATCACTGTGGAGATCTGCCTGATTGAAAGCTTACTAGCAACCCTGTAGTGACATACCAGCGATCCTGACCAGGTCGTATCGTGGTACGTCGTTTAGTGAGATGGTACCCTAACTTTAAATGTCCTCTGTCGGGATTCTGCATTTCCATGACATGCTTAGATCTGTGGCGGCTCATCCCATATTGTGTTTCTCTCAACTATGTCTACCCCACACTTTCTTGCCTTTTGCCTTTTCTTTTCTAGATGTCTGTAAACACATTTCACATTGACATAATTCCTCAAAAGCTAGAAGCCTTTCTTTTAATTTCAAGAATCCTATTATTTGTCTTATCAAAAAAGCGGAGTTAGGATTAAGGACTGGTACTTTCCTTTGCAGAATAAATTGTTGTGTGAAAACAAACATGCTTGCTGTTTGTCATATACAACAAATATTGGATTAACATAACACCTTTGAAGAGCATGAAAACACATTTCTTGTGACTTATAGCTTTAAATAAATGGTTTGCATTTGATGATTTAAGAAAACCTGTCTGCGTAGGCTGAGGTTAATCAAATGAAAGGACTAAGGCCAGTTGTAATAATGGTGCCAAACATGAGCTTCAAGCGTACAAAGGACAACAATGCAGAATATAGAAAAAAGCGGATTTGCATTATTTAGCAAATGATTTTTAAAATAAGAAATTACAAACAAATCTATTTTTTTAAAGCAGAATAGACCTAACAAATACATTTGTAGAACAATGGTTAATTCAAGCTAAGTAATGGCATTTAATTGCTTCTTTTTAGATATAAAAAATCTCTACCGTAATTGCCTTTAAGTTTTATCTATTCTTTTTGTGCAAAATCATCACTTCCTAGTAAAAGTATTGCTATCATATTTTTTTTTTCATTTATTTTTTATGTTACAATATTAAAAATCTACCTGCCTGGAACTAGTAACATCAGAGAAGAAAGATTTGCAAACTAGTTCTGTCAATATTCAGTGAGTGAGAAGCTGGAGGGAGCTTGCAAGCACAGCACATGGAACGGTGTACTTTAGCTTTTTAGCCACACCTCTAATTATCATATTAAATGAAAATCAGTTTCTGCAGAACAGAAGTAGCTATGGTAAAACTATGTTTTCATTTTTTATTAGGTGCTGTTCTCTTTACAAGGCTATGCATTTAGTTTCTGCAATCAGTTTGGTTGGGCTGACAAAATCTCTTTATGCAATGTGCCCACGGCACTATGTACCCGCAGATATATCTGCAGGTATGTCCGCAGGTTTATATATATATATATATATATATATACATAGCTGCGGGATTCCAGCGAAATATCTGTGGTAAACCTGCGGACATTCATGCGACTTACCTGCGGAAGTCCTGGCCTCTATCTCCATAGTGGAGGGCCGGGATTTCCGCAGGTATTTCCGCAGGAATAATTGACATGCAGTTACGTGTGGCTGCAAGACATCCGCAGCATATTCCACAGCTGCCCATACTGCAGCATGGGCACAGACATTCCCCATGTCCCATAGGATAAAAAGGTGGAGTGTCTGTGCTTGTTAAAACCTGCAGATTTATTTAGAAAATCCAGATAAATCCGCAGGTTTTCCATGGCAAATTTCGCGGCTACAGAGTCCCGTGGGCACATAGCCTTAGGCGGGCTTTGCACATTATGACATCGCATGCCGATGCTGCGATGTCGAGTGCGATAGTCCCCGCCCCCATTGTACGTGTGATATCTTGTGATAGCTGCCGTAGCGAACATTATCGCTACGGCAGCTTCACATGCACTCACCTGTCCTGTGACATTGCTCTGGCGGCGAACCGCTGGTCACGTGTGTTGCAGGCACGAGATTATGGGTGGCGCTGTGATTGCATCGCATCGCAAGTGCCCGCCCATCATCTCGTGCCTGCTCTTTCCCCTCTGCCTCCAGCATTCTGCAGTGGTGTCCGGTGGTGTCCTGCTCCGCTCCTCCCATCTATTTCCTGCTGCAGGGTAAGATGGGAAAGAGGTGACGTCGGGTCATCTGGCCAGCGCTTGCGCAGAACGCTGGTGGCAGAGGGGAGAGCGTGGCCACAAGATGATGGGCGGGCACTTGTGATGCAATTTCAGTGCCGCCCATAACCTCGTGCCTGCGCACATGTGACCAGCAGTCCTCGCGTGCGCAGCACCTCGGGCGCAGTGGGCGGCGTCCTGAGATATGAAATGTAGCAATGGGGTATGGCCTAAAGCGACAGGAGGCAGAATAACGGCCACCAGAGAGCCCGCCCCCGTGTACCATTATCAAGATTTCAATACAAAAAGGTACCACTTTATAAAGTATTTATTTTGGTCAGAAAGGGGGCACATAAACAACAGGAACATTGCTAGAATGTAGCCCAGGAGCTGCAGAGGGGGAAACGTTTAGGTTTGAAGCTAAATTTCTGATGACAGGTTCCCTTTAAGGAGCCTAGCTTCTTGCAAAAATTTGGCAAAGCTAGTTAAGGTTAAATTTCAAATGATATGTCCAACACTGATCTATATCAGTAACTATATGGAAAAAGCTGCACTGTCATCTACATTAAACCAAATTTTGTATAAATTAAAAGTGTACCTTATAAGAAAAGAATACTTAAAAAGGGGTTATCCAGTCTAAAATGATGATGGGCATTTGTCAGAGCCAGAAACAGTGGTCACATGTCCCATGTTCTTGGGCCAGAACCTGACTAGTGGAAGTGGCCTTGCACAATGCAAGTGTATTTAGCAAGGCTTGGACCACTAGAAGGCCATGCCTACTAGTTAGACTCACCCAATCCATACACTACTATTGAGCAAAGCCACGCCGATTCGTCAGGTTGTGTCCAGAAAGATGCACATCACAATTATGGCAAAGTGCCTACCGTTCCCGGCTCATAACTTGTAAAATTCTTGCAGGCCATATTGTTTCCCAGAGAGTTCAGAAGACTGCAGTAACATAGAGTGACTGCAGACGTATTATTTTAGACTGGGCAACTCGCTTAATGGCATTGCTAGTCATACAAACAAAAGGATCAAACCAAAAGAAGTGCTCATATGAAGATTTTGGTTGTCTTTTAAAAGAAATGCCAAAATAAGATCCAAAATGGAGAAAACGTCAAGAACTTTATCTTTAGCTCCAGAAACTTCATAAAAAAATGTTTTAACCTTGTCAGACTGGATCTATTTGTTTTTTCTGTGCTATGCTTTGTAACTACTATGACATGCCATGATTCTTTTTTAATTTTATTTTAGTGTAAAGCTGAGTTTTATAATAGTATATGCTTTTTTATTGTCCACATGTTATTGAAGCATAAAAAAGTATAACCTGATCTGATATTAGGGTGGCATGTTATTTCAACCTTTTGGTGTGCAATGTCTGATAAAAAGTAATAACAAGTTACCATATTTTTTGCTTTATATGACGCACCTGATTATAAGACGCAGTCCCCAAATTTGGTGAAGGAAAAGAGATTTTTTTTTTTTTAATGTTAAATGGGGTCCATTTTATAATGTCAGTGTCTGTCTAACAAATCATATAGGGTATATGTCCCTCAAAACCCCCCATCCTAAAATTAGCCCCCCTTAATCTGGATATGGCCCCCTTATATTGAATATAGCCCCCTTGTGCTGGGACACGTCCCCCAGTGATGCCACATGTCCCCCATTGATGACACATCCCCTATTGCTGGCACATGTCCCCTATTTATGGCACATGTCCCCCTGTGCTTGTACGCATCCTCTATTACTGGCAGTCTGGCACAAGTCTCCTATTGCTGGCACACATCCCCTATAGCTGGCACACGTCCACTACAGCTAGTACAGGTCTCCTATAGATGGCACACGTCTCCTACAGCTGGCACAGGTCTCCTATACATGGCACATGCCTCCTACAGCTGGCACAGGTCTCCTATTGATTGCACACGTCCCCCTGTGCTGCCCATTGCCCCTTATTGATGGCACATGTCCCCCTGTGCTGCCCATGGCCCCCTATGGATTGCACATGTCCCCCTGTGCTGCCCATGGCCCCTATAGTTGGAACACCTCCCCTGTGTTTGATTTGGCCCCCATGTGTGCTGCCCATGGCCTTTATAGATGGCACATCTCCCCTATGTTAGATGTGCCCCCCATGCTGTTGCCCATAATAAAATAAAACACTCTTTTCTTACCTTCTGAGCGCTGTAATCCCTGTGTCTCCCTCCGTGGGGCTGAGCTCCTGCTCCACTTCCTGGTTTTCAGTGCCAGTCATGTGATCGGCACAGCAGAGTGATATCACCTCTGCGTGCCTGTTGACAGTGGCAGCAGAGACACCGGGAGATTAGCGCTGGAGGTAAGTAAAGCTTTTTTTATTTTACTATGGGCAGCAGTATGGGGGCCATATCTAACACAGAGGGGATCATGTGCCATCAAAGGGGGGGCGCAGGCACATAAAATATGCGCCGCTGCCCCAACCCATTGCGGTTTCAGCACCACGGTGATGAACAGCGGCAGTGCACATTATATGAGCGGGAGATCAAAGGCTCCCTCCTGCAGCTTTGACCAGCCCCCAGCACCGCTCCAGAGATGCCCCCACCTTCCCTGGACCCTGCAGTATATATATATATATATATATATATATATATATATATATATTTATATATACACCCCCCCGTATATTCGGATTATAACACACACACCCTACTTTCCCCCAAAATTTTGGGGAACAAAAGTGCGTCTTATAAAGTGAAAAATACGGTATATCATTCTCGTCTCAGAGAAAATGTTAAGGAATGATATCTTTCATACCTGAAAATTAAAGAACACTTAGGGCACAGTTACATGGCCAAATAACATGGATGTTGATTGCATGAGAATGCTTGGACCAGCCGATAGCTCTCCAGGTGTAAGCATGAGAGCTGGCTAGAAATACATACTGTCATGGCCAGGAGAGCCACCAACCAGGTCATGCATTGCAATGCAATAGTTCTCCATGTTATACCGCCGTCTGATTGCACTCTTATACTCAGAATTTATAAAAGAGTTGAATGGAAAATGTTTTATTGAAAATTGCTGTTTTATTCTCTTCTAAGAGAAATATATTTAGATTTTAACATAACTCTGTAAACATCAATCACAACGTGTGTGTATTTTAACAGATGGTAATTCTTAAATGGCTGCTATTTTCTACTTTAAAGGAATTTAATCACAGACAGCATTAAAAGCACTGTTTGAAATTTTACAGAAGTAGCAACTACAGGTTCATCTGGAAAAAAAGCATAAATATATCTGTTAAGTTTATTTTGTCTGGAAATTGTTTTACTTCACATCTGGTTATCTCAGCTCTGCTTATCCTCTGATTTTGCTCTTCATAATGTAATGTAGACCTGAAAATAGGTATGACATTTTAATTATAAATGGAAGGTCATTATATAAGCCTTATTTAAGCACATCTCTTAAAGTAGGTGAGATTATTAAATGTATTTGCAGCAATTTTATTTTTTCTTCCAGCCAAAAAATAGTGGATAAATCTCTGTTTTAACCTAAAAAAACAAAAAATTATCTATGAAAACAAAACATTTTTTAGTTTGCTCAAGTCACTTATATGGATCTGTAGGAGAAGTGGCCCATACAGTTGTGCTCAAAAGTTTACATACCTCAGCAGATTTTTTTATTTCTTGGGAGAATATGAATTATAACTAGAGTTTATCGAAAATCCAAAAGGTTTTTAAACAACCCCTAATTTTCTATTAGTTAATCACAGTTTCAACACTGCTGACTGGCATTATCAATTCCTTTGATATATTTTTGTATCCCTTTCCTGTTTTATATGGTTCAACTATCTTTTTGAGTAGATCCATTGACAAATCTTTTGCTTTCCCCATGACTGACAATACAGAAATGTCAGGGGCTGGATAACAGATGCAAGAGTCTGTCTGAATCCAAGAAACTCACTCAGCTTTTATGCACACACTGATTACAATCAAACAGGTCCCAGGTGAGGATGTCACCTTTATTAGCCATTCAAACCCATTTGTATCAACTGCTATGCATGTTTTCAGGCCAAAATCACCAGCATATGTGAACATTTCATCAGTGTCATTTGGATGCTTTTGGTTATCATTATGCTTTAAAAAGAGAAAACACATTAGTTTGACAATAAATGGCTTCACCCAACCACTAACCATGAGTGGAAAAAAAAGATTTTGTGTTGTAATTCATATTCTCTAAAAAAAAGGCCAAGAAAGCAAAAAATCTTCTGTGGTATGTAAACTTTTGAGCACAACTGTATTCATGACCCCTACTCCCATGCATAGGAATTGGAGAGATAGTCATACAACTTAAAAAGAAAAAATATGGCTCTAGCTGTCAAATAAGGTAAATCAATGAGTTGTAATTAGAGATGAGCTAGTATCAAAATATTTGATACAATAGCGAGTATAATGCAAGACAATGGAAAATTCAATTAATTTCTGCTGGACCCAATAAAGAGGTCTGGGGGATGGGAAAGTGATGAAACTGGATGGGGAGAGCCTAGAGAATATGCCTGTTTTTCTTTTCTCTCTCTCTTTCTCTCTCTCTCTGTCTCTGTCGCTCCCACTCCTGCGATAAGTGTGAAGCGTGGTCAGTCAATCACAGTAATGCCACTACCATGATGGATGTGGCTGTGATTGTTTAAGAAGCCCAGCATGTTTAGTGGCTGCAAATCAAGTGCCAAGCTTGCTGGGCAGGAAAAGCGAATATTGCAAGGCGAGTACACAAAAACTCGCAATATAACGAGTAACGTGAATACCGTACTATCCGTTCGAGTAGCAAATAGTAACGATTACACTCACTCATCACTACTTGTAATGTTTTGATCGTCTTGATTCTAGAGTTAAAGTATAAAAAGTGGGCTCCCTCTGCTCATTTTTAACTAGGCAATTTTCTTTATTTGCATTTCTTGTATGCTTTATTTATGCATTTGTATGCTTTATCTTTCTTGTCAGTCTAATTATCTATTGCAATGTGAATGTATTCATCTCTTTTGTTTTGCAGGAGTTATTAGAACAGCATTACCAAACATGGACAGAGAAGCTCGAGAACATTATTCTGTTGTAATTCAAGCAAAGGATATGGCGGGTCAAGTTGGTGGTCTTTCTGGATCAACTACTATCAATGTTACACTTATTGATGTTAATGATAATCCACCAAGATTTCCTCAAAGTATGAAGGTCCTTTTTCTTTACTTTCTTTAAATTTATGCTTCTGGCATAGTTAGATTCCATAATCCTATTTGTTGATTTCTCTCATTTCTATTAGCGAATATATATTTTTTATAAGTTAATACAGATTTTTTCCAAGGTTTCCAGCTTCTTATTCTAAGGTATAAAATACCTGCCAGTTTTTCTGACATGTCTATTGTAGTGAATCCTCAAATGCCCTATGAAATAACATTTTATGAGCATTACTCATAACTCTGTGCTGTGCCCTTTCCATGTATTCTCCTACAAGAATTATCGAAGTACATTGACAAATGAATGCTACCATTCCACTTGTCAAATGCATCTGTCCTTAAACTGTCCGCACTTATCTGACTGTATAGAGACATAGTTCCAATGGATAACCCACTTATTTAATACATTAATTGAAAATGAATTAATCTTTCAAAATTTGACAGTTTCACCAAATTTTAATAAAAAGTGTTCATTGTCAATCGAATTATCAAAATTCTATCGCAGTAAATCATTTTGCCCCAAATCTCAAAAACTTCAAAGCCTCTATTCTGAGGTCTCCTAAAACTGGATCTAACCTCTTTTAAAGGGAATCTGTCACTCCATTTGAAGTATCTAACCTTTTTATATAAGCATACAGGTAATAGAGTGCTGAAAATAATCATACATGTATGCCTCATATCATATGCCTTTTGGTGGAAAAATTAACTTTTATCCCTCTATGTCAATGAGTTCTTCCAGCCCATGATGCAGATACTGCCAAGAAGATGACATCCCCTCCTTGCTTTATTAGCATAGTTGTCAGCTTTCATCAGCATCGCAGTATCACTGTGAGGTCTAGTTGTGCTCCTGAATAGAAATGAGAGAACCTGTTCAATAATGGTTTGCCAATTTCAAATTCGGTATGAGATTTAAGCCGGCGTCACACGGGAAGATCTATCGTGCGATCGCATGAGCGATTGTACCCACCCCTGTCGTTTGTGTGTCACGGGCAATTAGTTGCCCATGGCGCACAAAGTCGTTAACCCCCCCATCACACGTACTTACCCCCCGGGCGACGTTGCTGTGGGCAGTGAACATCTTCTTCCTGAAGGGGGAGGGATGTTCGGTGTCACAGCGACATCACAAGGCAGCCGGCCAATAGAAGCGGAAGGGCGGAGATGAACGGGACGTAAACATCCCACCCACCTTCTTCCTTCTGCATTGCCGGCGGGACGCAGGTAAGCCATGTTCATCATTCCCGAGGTGTCACAGAGCGATGTGTGCTACCTCTGGAACGACGAACAACCGGAGCACATAAGGAGGACCGACATTTTGAAAATGAATGATGTGTCAACAAGCAACGATAAGGTGAGCATTTTTGCTCGTTCACAGTCGTTCGGAGGTGTCACACGGTATGATATCTCTGACGATACCGGATGTGTGTCATTAACGACGTGACCCCGACGACATATCGCCCTATATCGTAGCGTGTGACGCCGGCATTAGCCTATTTGGTACAAGGAGCACTTTCCCCAAAAGTTGGCAATGTTCGCTTTTGTTTGATCACTTATTGCATTTTCCGTAAATGCTTTTCTAATAACATGTTATGCTTTTGTATAGGAGTGTAGTGCTGTATGATGAATGGGAGATGTGTTTAATTAGTGGAGTGGGTGGGGACTCGGGAGACGTCAGAGGCATGCAACACCACTTTTACTTAACTTTATTTATGAATGTTCCTACAGCCAATCACAGCGCAGCAAACATCCACAAGTTTCAGACTAAATGGCTTGTTTTATTGGCTGGCTAAGTCACAAGTCCGTGCATATAAATTGTGGACATGCGGCATCAGCACCATTTTGTGAATGTCAAACATTAGGAAAGGTGCTGCCGCCGGTGCTGCTAGACAGTTAGGTTAGCTAGGGGTTTAATGACAGTTAGTTGAGATAGATAGGAGAGCAATAGTGTAGAATTGGAACGTGCACTGTAGGCAAAGGTGTGTGCCAGAAATTATCATTTCATGATAGAAATAGGGATTTCTACTTGTCAGTACCTGCTAAAGAGTTGCCAGTGAAATATTTAAATAGGTATTGCTATGTATTATTGCCTTCTCCAAATTAGCCAGTGAAACACATTTCTAGGTATTGCTACTTATTAATGCCTGCTCCAAATTAGGCAGTGAAACATATTTCTAGGTATTGTTATCTTTATTGCCTGCTCCAAATAAGGCAGTGAAACACATTTCTAGGTATTGCTATGTATTTCTGCCTGCTCAATATTATGCAGTGAAACACATTCTAGGTATTGTTACTTATTTGTGGCTGCTATAAATTTGCTAGTGAACTGGGTAAAAAGGTCTTGGCACTTTTTAGTATCTGCTCCAAATTGTGCAGTTAACTACATCTCTAGGTATTGGTACATTTTAGGTAGTGCCTTCACAATATTACCAACTCAGGCAGCAAATAAATAATTTATCTTTTCTGTCAAGTGTCTGACAGGTGTGGGCGTAGGGCTGCAAAGCATCTGAACAAAAGCAGCAAGGACGGGGTACAAAGTATTAAAATTTAACCTTTAATGAGTCCTATTAAAACGGAAGCAGGTAAAGCCTTCCTCCACAATAGTTATCTTAAAACCAACACACAAAAAATCCCCTTTAGCATGTATAGGGGTACCATCAAGCCCAGGACAGCGCCTGTACAGATAACAACAGTAGGTAAGCTGACCCGTGCCAAACATATACCGGGACAGCTCACCTCTTTGGGCCTTGGACCACCACGGTATCAAAAAAGGTCCAGGAACCCTATAATTACAGATAGAGGAGGATGGAACGATCTCACCACATCAGACGGCGATCCAACCCCTATCAAAGATCCTCATATCCTCCTGGGCATCCCGGTGGTCCTATTTCAGTGGACTTAACACCTGGTCCCCTTAGGGAGATAGAGGTCCTGATGTCCTTGTTCTCCCAAGGCGTTTCATATACAAAGATAATCGTCAGGGGAGTATCGAGAGTCAGTCCTTACAACAGAAGGACAGGACAGGACATGCTGTTAAACAAATACACAAAATCAGATACCAATATCATATACCAGACTCACCATGCGAACTGATAGGAGAAAGTACTGGCAGGGTCTTACCGGACGGCAAACAGCGGGGCTCCTATATGCTGCGCACCGCTGCCTTGCGTCCGCCATCTTTTTAAACCCTGCTCGGCTGCCCTCGTGTGACGCCGCATCAGTGCCGACCCTCCCACACTTCCGGGTCGCACTGTGGAACACAGGCCTGAACCGCAAACGTCACACAACCAGTGACGTAGCCGGCGCATGCGCAGAACCCGCCGCCAAAAAAAGGCAGCGAGCATTGTCAACGGCGTCACGCCCCCTCATATTGAACGAATTCATTTCACTGGGCGGGCAGGGAAACAAAGCACCAGCACAACAAAGTTGTGCCCAGGGCTATCTGGCTCATACGGCCAGAGGGTGAGGAAGTCACATAAACCCCTCAAACCCATACCAGATGTATGACGAGTAAACTGGCTCATAGACCAAAACCAGTATCGCTTTTAGCAAAAGGAGAAAAATAGAAAAAATCCCCATACAGCATAAGGAGGTAGAGAAAAGGTCACTTGAAAAACAGGCCTAGTGGGACATGGACTAGACTAGGTCTTTGGGGACAAGGCTTAGTAAGGACAGAAAGGTGAAACATAAGATCTACCTACACCTCCACCACTACAACTATCTAAAGAATGCAGGCCCTACCTATCAGCGGAGGTCGGCACCCTAAGATACACGGTGAGAGGCGCCCCCGCTCGTCCGACGGCTAGCCCTCCTATCTAATAACTGCCTATTCTCACAAAAAGGGTGCAAAGGACAGGATTTCATTAAGACCAGAGGGGGTAACCGTTCTTAGCCTGAAGATCCACTCAGCCTCACGCTGAAGGATCCTCTTGTTCCAGTCCCCACCTCGCTTAGGAGGAAAAATCATGTCAATACCCTGAAAGGAAATCCACCCAGGGTCACCATTATGCATTGTGTTGACATGCTTCGCTAGGGGGGTATCATTCTTCAACCTGAGATCCCTCAGGTGCTCCCCCACCCTCCTCCTCAGTTCCCTCTTGGTCTTTCCTACATACTCTAGACCGCAACGGCAAGTCACCTTATATATGACACCTTTAGTACGGCAATTAATAAAGTGTCGGATCTCATATTCTCTTCCTGTGACATTACTGGAAAACTTCTTTCCTGTTTTTAATGCGTTACAGGCCACACAACCACTACAACGGAAGCACCCTTTGGTGTTACTCCTAAGCCATCCGCTGCCAGATTCCCTGTTGTCAGTAAAGTGGCTGTGTACCAGTCGGTCTTGTAGGGACCTGGCCTTCCTGTAGGTAATACATGGTTTATTAGAAATGAATGTACCGACGTCCTCATCCATCATTAGGATAGGCCAATGTTTTTCAAGTACCTTCCTCACCTCCTTAGCCCCGTTGTTATAGGTAGTAATAAACCTGATCACCTCATTGGTCTTGACATTTTCTTTTTCTTTTTTTGGTGGATACAGTAGATTAGTTCTTTCTACTCGATCAGTCACCCTACGAGCCTCACTGATGACCTTACGTGGATATCCTCTTTCTAAAAAACGGGCCTCAAGATCGTTAGACTGCACGGCACAGCTCCCCTCACTAGAGCAATTTCTCCTAATTCTAGAAAACTGTCCTCGAGGAATACCCTTCTTTAGCGCCAGAGGGTGCCCACTTTCCCACCTTAATAGCGAATTGGTCGCTGTAGGTTTACGGTAGGTACTTGTGGAAATACCCCCCTCTGCAGTTTTTTCCACCAGGACGTCTAGAAAAGGAAGACTAGAAAGATTGCTCTCATAAGTAAAACGGAGGCCGGGGCTACTATTATTCAACTCTGCAACAAAAGCAGAGAGTTCAAATTCAGTGCCCTTCCATAAGAGGAACACATCGTCGATGAACCTGCTCCACAGAACGATCTTATCCGTGGGTAACACTGACTCATCCCCGAATACAACAGTCTCCTCCCACCAGCCCAGGAGCAAATTTGCGTACGAAGGCGCACAAGGGCTGCCCATCGCAGTGCCCCTGAGCTGGTGGTAGAGCCGGTTCCCAAAGAGGAAGATGTTGTGCGTCAGACAGAATTCCAAGATCTGCAATAGGAAAGAGTTGTGTTCCTCAAATTGTCTCCCTCTACTGTTGAGGAAGTACCGTACAGCCTTCAGACCTGCCTCATGTTCAATAGACGAGTATAATGACTCCACATCAATACTCGCTAGTATGACATCATCATCCACCGAGACACCTTCAAGTTTTCTGAGTAAATCAGTGGTGTCTCTAAGGTAGGAATTTAAAGAGACGACATAAGGCCTCAGGAGCCTATCAATATAAATTCCTAGGTTCTGGGTCAAACTACCCACACCAGACACAATCGGTCTACCCTTAAGTGGATCCAACCCCTTGTGCACCTTTGGTAGACAATAAAAGGTAGGGGTGACCGGGAAACTTAGAAAAAGAAACTCAAACTCCCTTTTGTCAATCAGGCCATTCTCTTTAGCAGTCACCAGTTGGTGACTGCTAAAGAGAATGGCCTGATTGACAAAAGGGAGTTTGAGTTTCTTTTTCCCGGTCACCCCTACCTTTTATTGTCTACCAAAGGTGCACAAGGGGTTGGATCCACTTAAGGGTAGACCGATTGTGTCTGGTGTGGGTAGTTTGACCCAGAACCTAGGAATTTATATTGATAGGCTCCTGAGGCCTTATGTCGTCTCTTTAAATTCCTACCTTAGAGACACCACTGATTTACTCAGAAAACTTGAAGGTGTCTCGGTGGATGATGATGTCATACTAGCGAGTATTGATGTGGAGTCATTATACTCGTCTATTGAACATGAGGCAGGTCTGAAGGCTGTACGGTACTTCCTCAACAGTAGAGGGAGACAATTTGAGGAACACAACTCTTTCCTATTGCAGATCTTGGAATTCTGTCTGACGCACAACATCTTCCTCTTTGGGAACCGGCTCTACCTACCAGCTCAGGGGCACTGCGATGGGCAGCCCTTGTGCGCCTTCGTACGCAAATTTGCTCCTGGGCTGGTGGGAGGAGACTGTTGTATTCGGGGATGAGTCAGTGTTACCCACGGATAAGATCGTTCTGTGGAGCAGGTTCATCGACGATGTGTTCCTCTTATGGAAGGGCACTGAATTTGAACTCTCTGCTTTTGTTGCAGAGTTGAATAATAGTAGCCCCGGCCTCCGTTTTACTTATGAGAGCAATCTTTCTAGTCTTCCTTTTCTAGACGTCCTGGTGGAAAAACTGCAGAGGGGGGTATTGCCACAAGTACCTACCGTAAACCTACAGCGACCAATTCGCTATTAAGGTGGGAAAGTGGGCACCCTCTGGCACTAAAGAAGGGTATTCCTCGAGGACAGTTTTCTAGAATTAGGAGAAATTGCTCTAGTGAGGGGAGCTGTGCCGTGCAGTCTAACGATCTTGAGGCCCGTTTTTTAGAAAGAGGATATCCACGTAAGGTCATCAGTGAGGCTCGTAGGGTGACTGATCGAGTAGAAAGAACTAATCTACTGTATCCACCAAAAAAAGAAAAAGAAAATGTCAAGACCAATGAGGTGATCAGGTTTATTACTACCTATAACAACGGGGCTAAGGAGGTGAGGAAGGTACTTGAAAAACATTGGCCTATCCTAATGATGGATGAGGACGTCGGTACATTCATTTCTAATAAACCATGTATTACCTACAGGAAGGCCAGGTCCCTACAAGACCGCCTGGTACACAGCCACTTTACTGACAACAGGGAATCTGGCAGCGGATGGCTTAGGAGTAACACCAAAGGGTGCTTCTGTTGTAGTGGTTGTGTGGCCTGTAACGCATTAAAAACAGGAAAGAAGTTTTCCAGTAATGTCACAGGAAGAGAATATGAGATCCGACACTTTATTAATTGCCGTACTAAAGGTGTCATATATAAGGTGACTTGCCGTTGCGGTCTAGAGTATGTAGGAAAGACCAAGAGGGAACTGAGGAGGAGGGTGGGGGAGCACCTGAGGGATCTCAGGTTGAAGAATGATACCCCCCTAGCGAAGCATGTCAACACAATGCATAATGGTGACCCTGGGTGGATTTCCTTTCAGGGTATTGACATGATTTTTCCTCCTAAGCGAGGTGGGGACTGGAACAAGAGGATCCTTCAGCGTGAGGCTGAGTGGATCTTCAGGCTAAGAACGGTTACCCCCTCTGGTCTTAATGAAATCCTGTCCTTTGCACCCTTTTTGTGAGAATAGGCAGTTATTAGATAGGAGGGCTAGCCGTCGGACGAGCGGGGGCGCCTCTCACCGTGTATCTTAGGGTGCCGACCTCCGCTGATAGGTAGGGCCTGCATTCTTTAGATAGTTGTAGTGGTGGAGGTGTAGGTAGATCTTATGTTTCACCTTTCTGTCCTTACTAAGCCTTGTCCCCAAAGACCTAGTCTAGTCCATGTCCCACTAGGCCTGTTTTTCAAGTGACCTTTTCTCTACCTCCTTATGCTGTATGGGGATTTTTTCTATTTTTCTCCTTTTGCTAAAAGCGATACTGGTTTTGGTCTATGAGCCAGTTTACTCGTCATACATCTGGTATGGGTTTGAGGGGTTTATGTGACTTCCTCACCCTCTGGCCGTATGAGCCAGATAGCCCTGGGCACAACTTTGTTGTGCTGGTGCTTTGTTTCCCTGCCCGCCCAGTGAAATGAATTCGTTCAATATGAGGGGGCGTGACGCCGTTGACAATGCTCGCTGCCTTTTTCTGGCGGCGGGTTCTGCGCATGCGCCGGCTACGTCACTGGTTGTGTGACGTTTGCGGTTCAGGCCTGCGTTCCACAGTGCGACCCGGAAGTGTGGGAGGGTCGGCACTGATGCGGCATCACACGAGGGCAGCCGAGCAGGGTTTAAAAAGATGGCGGACGCAAGGCAACGGTGCGCAGCATATAGGAGCCCCGCTGTTTGCCGTCCGGTAAGACCCTGCCAGTACTTTCTCCTATCAGTTCGCATGGTGAGTCTGGTATATGATATTGGTATCTGATTTTGTGTATTTGTTTCACAGCATGTCCTGTCCTGTCCTTCTGTTGTAAGGACTGACTCTCGATACTCCCCTGACGATTATCTTTGTATATGAAACGCGTTGGGAATACAAGGACATCAGGACCTCTATCTCCCTAAGGGGACCAGGTGTTAAGTCCACTGAAATAGGACCACCGGGACGCCCAGGAGGATATGAGGATCTTTGAAAGGGGTTGGATCGCCGTCTGATGTGGTGAGATCGTTCCATCCTCCTCTATCTGTAATTATAGGGTTCCTGGACCTTTTTTGATACCGTGGTGGTCCAAGGCCCAAAGGGGTGAGCTGTCCCGGTATATGTTTGGCACGGGTCAGCTTACCTACTGTTGTTATCTGTACAGGCGCTGTCCTGGGCTTGATGGTACCCCTATACATGCTAAAGGGGATTTTTTGTGTGTTGGTTTTAAGATAACTATTGTGGAGGAAGGCTTTACCTGCTTCCGTTTTAATAGGACTCATTAAAGGTTAAATTTTAATACTTTGTACCCCGTCCTTGCTGCTTTTGTTTAAATTCACCAGTGTGGTACATTACCAGTAGCTATATAAATACTGCAAAGCATCTGTTTGAAAGGGAAAGGGTACATCAACCATGAGTGGTAAATCATGATGAGATTGTGGTGGAAGGGTGAATAGGTGATGTGTTGGAGGTGTACATGTGGGAAGTTCTGTTAGCCAAAGCTCTAGTGAGCAAACACTGGCTCATCTTAGCCCAAGAGAAATGAGAACAACTTCCATTACTGGACAGCCTACTTCCCTAGATTTCTTTAGCAGCCGCATATCACTTTAACTTCAAAATGATGCTGATAAACAGCATGTGCTAGAGTGGATGGCAAGCGCTGTATCAAGAGGCCTCTCCTCCTCTTCCTGTACCTCAACATCGCAGTTCATTCCCCAGAGGTTCCATCTTAATTATACTTGTTTCCGTCCGAGCCACAAATATCCAACCGGTTAACTGACTGTGGGGAACCACACATGGGCGAGTCTGCAGAGCTGCTCACACATTCTATCCCATGGGCATCCGAGGTCTGCTCCAAAGATTCCCAGACTGAAGAGGAGAAAATCATCTACACCGATGCCCAAAAACTTTGTGATTTGATTCCTAGCCAGGACAAAGTAGGGTTGGAGTAGGATCCCTATCCTAGTCAATTGATAACCCCTGGGGTGGAGGAGATGATGATGAGACTCAGATACCTGAGGTGCAAGTGTACTGTCCTGTGATGTCAGGTCAGGAAGAGGAAGGGTGGAATAACATAGAGCATGACAATAAAGTTGTAGATCTCACTTGGTGTGAACCCACAGGCATGCAGCTGAGTAGCTGATCAGATGAGTAGGAGAACGAAGACCAGGATGGTGCATTGACGATTCCCACACAAACATGTAGTGAAGCAACCATGAGAAGCAATGCATCCTCAGTCACAACATTGGCTGTGGCCAGCAGCGGTTGCAGGTCTGCAGTTCGCAGGAAGGGTTGCCTAGCCTGGGCCTTTTTTTAACTGATTTTTTTTTATTAATTTTCATTGAAACATCAGTTATGTATTCAACATACATCTTGAAAACAAATTGCATACTGATTGTACAGTAACACGTGAGTCAGTATGGATGATAATACGTAAACCAAACAACAAAAAGAAAACAGAAAACTCGAGGTTCATGCAATTAGCTTGGATGTGTCATTTAAACAGGGTTGATATAAAATCCTTGTTCATCAGCACTTGCCAATCTTTCATGAACCTCTGGAAATTATTATTTTTATGAGCTGACATTTTTTTGAAAGCGCATGTTTTATTGATACTAAAAATGACATTTGCATTAAATGGGAGATATGGGGTTTTCCAGTGCTTGGTAATAGCTATTCTGGTGGTCAGTAAAATATGTACAGGCAACACTCTACCTTGAGCTGGGAAGCTCTGTGAGTTAAGGTACCGTCACACATAACGAGATCGCTAGCAAGATCACAGCTGAGTCACGGTTTCCGTAACGCAGTAGCGATCTTGTTATGTGTGACACCTACCAGCGATCAGGCCCCTGCTTTGAGATCTCTAGTTGTTGCAGAATGGACCAGGCCATTTTCTTCAAAGGCGATGTTCTGCTGGGCAGGACACATCGCTGTGTTTGATACTGTGTGACAGGGTCACAGTGACTGCTGAGATCGTTATACAGGTCGCTACTGTGACCTGTATTGTTCCTGAATCACTGGTAAGATCTGACTGTATGACATCTCACCTGCAACCTCCTAGCGACTTACCTGCGATCCCTATCAGGTCGCATCGTTTTCGGGATCGCTGGTAAGTCGTTGTGTGTGACTGGGCCTTTAATCATAAGCAATGCCAGTACAGGAGAGGGGTGGATTGTTGTGTTAACAAAAGAGGAAATTAATTGGAAGGTTTGGAACAAACAGATATGCTGAGACATTCTCATTGTATGTGGATAAGGGAGCCTTTTGAACTACAATTACACCAACAGAGAGGGAACATGTAGCTAAATCTAACCAAAGTATAATACCACCTCAGGACCATTTTCATGTGAGATTCAAAGTATGATGCGCAGCTGAAAGATTGAGTAGCAAAAGGATAAAGATCTGTTCAGTTCTCGCTCCCATGCCAAGAATGATGTGGTTGTGATTAACCTATTTTTTATCCTATTACCAAACAATCAGTTTCAGGCCTGCAGGGAGGGGGAGTTAGAACTTGATAGAATTTGAATTAAAATTAAAATAACTTAAGTCTGCATCCACATGACTGTCTCTGTACAAAAGACATAACCTCTAGTTGTTCTAATTACAGAAACTCAGTACCATAGGGGTTTTTTTTTTGCTGAGACACCTCGGCCTGGTGAACCTGAGCTTCATAGAGTGGGCAGTAGGTCATTGTAGTTGGATTCCATAACTGCTATGTGGAGGGGAGAGATTGGAGAAACAAATTACTTAAAATGCAAGATAAGATAGTTGCCCCTAAATAAGCCCATTGGCTAGTCACAGACCAGCAATTGTAGCATTAACTAGGCCATCTAGAAAACATGAGCCAAGAACAATGCTTATAAAAAACTAGGTTGCACAAAAGAAAGTTGTTTACAAGTTGGAGCCTGCCTATTCTAGTTGTGATTGATAATTATCAATGTGGGGAAGGAGTAAATGAATTATAATTCATTTACTCCTTCCCCACAGAAACAGAAAATAACTTTACACTGGAACAATAGATATTTCTGATATTTCTCCCTTTTTATTTTATAACTATGTCGTATTTATTTTTATCTTTTATTCCTTTTTATTGTAAGCACTGTATTTTTTATATTAGAACTTATGAATAGTGATGAGCGAAACTGTGGATATTTGAGTTCCCTGAACCAGCACTGGAAAAAAAAAATCAGGTTTGGCGAGCAAACTTGATGCCAAACTTGATCCTGAACATCGGACCCCATACAAATTAATGGGGATGAGACATTCAAAGCTATAAAATGGCTGTAGTAAATGCAAGGGGGCCAAAAATGTAAGTTAAATGAAGTAAGAGCAGGATAGTTATGCATACCGTATTTCCCAGTGTCTCCTGGAAACTCAGACACCAGCAATGTTCAGCAGAACATCGCAGCTGCAATCAGAGTACTGTGGGGTAATGTCCCAAAAAGGGACTAAGGGAAAAAGTAAGTACAAATTAAAAAAATAAAGAAAAACTAAAAAATAAAATAAATACATAAATAATAAATAAATAAAAAAAATAAAATACACATATTTGCTATCACTGCATCCTTAATCTGATATATTAAACTGTCACACTAGTTAACCCCTTCTATAAACACCATAAAAAAATAGCAAAATTATTTATTTTCATCATACAGCTGACCAAAGAAGTGGACTAAAACGAGAACAAGAATGCATAAATAAATAAAATTGAAAAATAAAAATACCGCTGAAAATGTCGTCTTGTCCCATTGAAAAAAAGCTGCTATACTGCTCCCTCAGTAGAAAAATAAAAAAGCTATACCTCTCAGAATATAGAAATCTCTTGCTCACTGTGCTTTTTTTCTCCACAGCATAAACTGACCTATGTCACAACTTCCTGGGTTGCTGCATGTCAGTTTATGCTTGCAATGATGCAAGTGTTTTCCTCGGGGAAAACAAAGTGAATGTCTCACACTACTCCAAACCCCAATTGTGGGCAAGGGAAGCTGCAGTCTTCTGCAGAGAACACTTGAATCTCCACAGGAGAAGAAACTCTGTGCCACGACACAGTATGTGCGAATCATGAGCACATACCCGAACTCTCTGAATAATGTGAATCAGACAAAATTTCCAATGGAAAATTCACTATAATGAGGCACAGGAAGTCACTTTGACCTCACGGCTGGCCTGTGGTCTGTTGATGTCAATTTTTTATGCCTATTTTTAGGCATGAACAAAAGTGCAATCAGCAACAGTTTTGTTCACCTTTGAAATGATGGACACCCCTGAAAAGAGGCAAAACAGAGTCCAGATTAACCCTGCTGCCTCATTAGTGATTGGATCTGTTGCTAGTTTCACCTGAATCCCATATTTCAGAGATGTAGATGGAAACCCCAATGTAAGTGCTTAGAATAGAACACAGGATAAATGTCAACTGATCCGAAATGTTCTGCACCAAAATCGCCACCAAATGGCATTCAACTCACAAAAACACAAGTCCTCACTCAAGTCCGTAATCTGTTAACGAAAATAAAAAGGGCTTCCGCATTACTTGTAGCACAAAGACTCTGGACAAACTCTATGGCTCATCCCCCTCAATAAAGATATCCTGCAAATTCTGTGCTCCCAACTTCAAATTCCGCCCTGTCTTCTGAGCCCCACAATGTGCCTAAACCACAGTTAGCATCCACATATTTGGCTTTGTTGTAGTGAGGAGAGCCCGCTTAAATATACGGGGTGCAGGTTTCCAGAAACATGAGCTGGGCACAATGTATGGGCACTACAATGTATTGGGCACAACAAGAACTTATTATTTGCAATTTTTAATTCTGCAACTTTCACTGCCTTTGACACCATGAGTGCTATCCAGAGACTAAATTGTCACTACACCAATAAATATATTCTCAGAGGGGTATAATTTAAAAAATGTTGTCTCTTGAGGCCATTTCTTGTGTTCTGGCACTTAAGGGCTCAACAAATAGTTACTCAACCAATTGTCCCAATAATTTAACAGCACTTCAATATCATATTTCAACCAACTTTGAACATTTTTACATGTTCAATGAAGAAGTGACAATGTTAAAGAGTTTAAAAACAATATTTTATTAATAAATATTAAAATACATAAATATACAGCAAGGAAGAAAGTACTATGTAATAGATAGAATCATAAAGGGCCACAGACAGAAAAATTATTATTAATGGAGTCCCATATGCATCAAATTATACAGGGACTAAAATACCAATTACCTACATATCAACTGTTTTACATGGATAAAATGCCTAAAAAATGCCACATTTAATATGCTGAAAAAATAATAATTCAAGAGGAGCACCCACAATAAATAATAAATAGATGATATAATCATTAATGGGTTACAGCTAACCTCAGGAAAACAGCATACCCTTATAGTTATAAATAGGAAGGCAAAAACACATGATGCTGATAGTATATTTACCAGTATAGTAGGTGGTAATAAGACCGTCTGTGACCCCTCACTCCGACACGTGTTTCGCCCTGTTGCTTTTTCAAGGAGCGTGACCGGAGTGGGAGACACCGCAGCTTAAATACCCCTAAAGACCAATAAGATTAAGCCAGGCAAAAATTGCTGCCAAAAAGAACCAATCAGGGAGGCTGTACTTAAAAGCACTATATTAGTCACTTCCTGGTGCGATCACATGATCAATTACATCACCAGTCACATGACAAAAGTTTATAGGTTACCATAGCAATGTTAGTCACTTCCTGGTATAGTCACATGATCCATTGCATCATCAGTCCTAAGAGTAGAGTTTACAAGTTGCCATGGTGATGTTAATCACTTCCTGATATGGTCACATGGTCACCCGCATCATCAGTCACATGGGTCCTGTTTATAGATTACCATGGTAATACCCAAGGCAGGGACGCCAGTGCTACGAGCACACTTAGCGATCATGTGATAGATCAAATCACACCCACCATGGCATGGCGTGCGAGGCAATCAAAATCAGATTCAAGCAGCCACCCGGTGCGGCGTCCCCGCAGTCGTAGAGACGCTTTAAACATACATCCAAATGGATGTCGGCGTCATCCTGACGAGGCACGCCCCTCGTCAGTGACCTAACCTACAGCTCAGCGAATCAAAGTTCGCTAAGTGCAGCGTCTCCATGACTGCAGAGGACGCACAGGCGTCATAACCCACATGGAGACTCAAGACACCGTGATAGGTCGCGCCGCACATCCATCAAATCCGAATGCACGGAGCGGCCAATCAGTCAGCACAGTGTACTCATCTAAATCTCCATGATAGATCGCGCCGCACACATCAAACCAGGCTACGCAGAGCGGCCAGATAAGTCGGCTTGCCAGGCACGGCTTTATTATAACAGGGCAAGCTCGCACTTCGTGATTACATGCATGCAGATGTCTTAATTGATGGAAACATAGTCAGTTCACCATATTAGCAACTTATCACCATATCAAAGCTTAATGCAAGGAACCACGCACCACAACCAGGAAGAAATCCCTAAATAGTTAAAACAGTCATATAAAGTTTATAAATTGTACCTCACCATGCCATTAATTGCTGTTATGTATGTCAAACTATAAGGATACCGATATTTGTCTGAGAATGGTAACCACTCTCAATCAAATATCTCATGTAGTCCAAAAAATTTCCTTTATTCACCAAATATCAGAAGAGGAAGAAATGACATATCAATATCACAAACATATCAATATAATTAATTTAGTGACTAAAAAGACAGCAATAGTGATCATATAGTGATCATATAGTCCCACAAGGGGACGGCCACTTCATATATACCTCCACATAATTATTACATCATTCCAAGATCCCCTTGAACCCCTAACAAGATGTATGATCCCATAGTGGCGCACACTGCGGCTTATGGTCACCCAACATTTACAAAATAATCCCCATGGGGGCGCAATTACGCATCATACTGGTGCGATTAGATGCGCCCTGATGAGGAGCATGGGTGCCAAGCAGGAGGGCGCGCACTGGTCATACAGTCCCTCAGGGCTCAAACAGGGCAGAAAAAAGTCCTTGACTATATTCTAGTCAAAGACCAAAAGATCAATAATTAGTATATTCATTTTCGTCATGGGATCTTCATCGGAAGGTCAAACAGATGGCTATTCCTTGGCACTTGAATCCAAATGGGTTCCAACAGGAACTCCATAGACAATGGTCAGAAAAAGGGGAATTAGGTATATCATTCTAAAAGAAAGAAGAAAAACATACATTAGAGAACATAAAAATGGAATCACGCGATATCGAAAATCCCACTGGTCAAAGAAAATTAAAAAGAGAAAAATTAAAAAACCTGCTTCAAAGATACATATCATGAGATACAGAGAGACTCAGCACAACTTTTAGACCTGGGTTAAATCTTCTGGCCTTTCATAGGAAAGCAGAGTAACCCATATTTTCATTCAGCCCTTGTGGTGATAAAGTACCTAGTCTGTAGATCCATTTGCATTCAATTTGTGCCAAGGTTCTACCCAAGTTGCCACCCCTAGGGCCTAGTGAAACCAGGTCAATGCCTTTAGCTTTCAACACATGAGGGTTACAGTTGTGAAATCTCTTAAAGTGTCTTGGGATGGTTTTCAGAAGACTCTCATCCACAACAGATTTGGCTTTTTCAATATCAAGACAATGCTCACGGATCCTCACTTTTAGCTCTCTCGTGGTGAGGCCGATATATACTTTTTTGCATGGACATTCAATTCTATATATAACCCCTTTGGAGGCACATGTTATGAGATGTCGAATGTCAAAACATTGGGAGGCATCATGGTTATAGAATTTTCTCCCTTTTACCAAATTGGCGCAGGCCTTACAGAGGCCGCAAGGGAAAAAGCCTACCAGCTTATCTTGGTTAGATGTAATCATTCTGGTAGGGTCATAGTGACTATGCACTAGAAAATCACGTAGATTTTTCGCTCTTTTGGCAACCATAGAAGGCTGGTCAGGTAGAATTTTCCTCAAAGTTGGATCAGTTCTTAAAATACCCCAATGCTTCTGCATTATCTCCCTCAAACATTTCCATCTATTGTTGAACGTGGTAATAAACCTCACTTGTTGATCATCCTTCTTTGGAGTCGAACCAGCAGAAAGTAGGGAATTCCGAGAAGATGAATTGGCCCTCTTGAAACCCCGTCTAATCACTTTTTTACTATACCCTCTCTCAGTAAATCTCTGTGCCAAATCAGTAGACTGAGCATAAAATGTAGCATCCTCAGAACAAATTCTTCTTACCCGTATGAATTGCCCGATCGGAATTCCTCTTATTGTATTTACGGGATGTGCTGAGGTTGCATGTAACAATGAATTCGTGGCAGTCGGTTTCCGGAAAATCTGTGTGGAAAGAAAACCATCATGGAGGGCCACAATCTTTACATCAAGAAAATTGATCTCACGACCATATTCGAATGTTAGTTTAATGTTCAGTGTATTCTTATTCAGATTACCCATAAATTCATGTAGTTCTTTGGTATTGCCTTCCCATATAAACCAAACATCGTCTATATATCGCATCCAATTGACGACATTAAGGGTATTCAGATCGTTATCATTTTGAAAGACATCCCGTTCCCATGCACATAGAAAAAGGTTTGCATAAGATGGGGCACAACAGGCACCCATAGCTGTTCCCTGCATTTGAAGGTATGTCTTCCCATTAAATGTAAATAGATTGTGGGTTAGGATGAACTCAAGCAGTGTTAGTATTAAGTCCGTGGTAGATTTTGCGATGTTACTGCAATTGAGATACCACGATACTGCTTTTAAACCGTCAGAATGCCTGATGGAGGTATACAAAGATTCCACATCGGCGGATACCATAACCATATTTTCATCCAAGTGCATACCATCCAGTCGCCTCAAGGCAGCTGTAGTGTCTTGAATATACGAGGGGAGTTCACATACTATAGGTCTTAAATAATAGTCTATAACCTGGCATGCAATTTCAGTCAAGCTTCCGTTACCTCATATTATTGGCCATCCAGGAGGATCGGTTGGATTCTTATGAATTTTGGGAATTAGATATAGTGTTGGAAGCCGGGGATGTAATTCCTTAATAATTTCCACAAATTTCTTGGGTATAATACCTTCATTGAAAGCATCTTCCAAAATTTTAATCAATTCCCTATGAAAAGATGAAGTGGGGTTGTATTGTAATTTGCGATAGCAATTACCATCATTTAACAGCTTTGCAGCTTGCTTTTCATAAAGGGAACTGGGCCATATAACGATATTTCCCCCTTTATCTGCTGGCTTTATTACAGTATCTTGCCATGACTGTAAATCCTTCAAACCCATCCATTCATCCCTAGTCAGATTGGAATTTAGAGGTGAATTTTTGGCTAGACCTTCAATTTCTTCAGTGACCAACTTAGTAAACACCTCTATTGCTGGACATAGGCTTAAATTTGGAAATTTCTTAGACTTGTTAATCAATTGTAGCGGGAAGTTACATACCTCTTGTGATGAGCTTTCATCCTCGAGAGATTGTAAAGTTCTTATAGCATCCTGTTCTTCTTTAGTGGGAAACATTTCGTTAATCGACGCTCTATGATGTAACTTTTTCAACAGAATTTTCCTCGAGAAAAGATGGACGTCCTTTATCGTTGTGAACGCGTCTAGGGAGTTAGAGGGAGAGAATGTTAACCCTTTTTCCAGCAATTTAACCTGAATTTCAGAGAGTTGATGTGTTGAAAGGTTGATTACCTGGGGACCATCATTCCGTCTACTTCTTGGATTGAAAATGTCATATCCCTTCCTCTTCCCTTTATTAAAAGGAGGTTCCCCTAGACTTTCAGATTCACTCAAGGATGCATTGCTTTCAGAGAGTGATGAAACAGATTGATTCGATGCTGCCTTCATTAGTGCCTTTGGTGCAATTTTCTTCAATTGCCATTTGTAGATCTTGTTGTTATCAAAGTCTTGGATGTCCCTCTGGTATTTTTTGAGCTTATCAGCACTGATTTCCTTTTCCCATCGTTCAAAGTCTTTATCGAGACTCGTAAAGAGCTCTTGCAACTCATCCTTAGGTAATTCTTTCTGAAGACTATCTTCCAGTTGGTTAATTTCTTCCTCCAATTTGGCTAGAGTGAGGTCATTTTTGTCAATTATAATTTTCATAAATTCCAAACAACATGTTGAAGCGACTTGCTTCCATCTTGTTATAAGGTCCTCCTGTTCTAATTCAAAGGTGGGGAACAGGTGGATTCTCAGACCTCGAGGTATTATTTGTTGTTCACAATATTTTTCAAGAGAATTTTTTGTCCACCAAATCTTGGTCTTTTTGTGCAGAGCATTTCTGTATCTCCTAATACCATCCTTACAGGATATGTGAGAAGAAGTGGGCATAGCACCCTTGCTGAACAGAGTAGAGGCTTTAGTACGCCAGGAGATTTCTCTGGCCTTGAAATCCATGACGGATACGGACATCAACTGTTCAAAACAAACAGCACATAAATAGTTACTCAACCAATTGTCCCAATAATTTAACAGCACTTCAATATCATATTTCAACCAACTTTGAACATTTTTACAATGAAGAAGTGACAATGTTAAAGAGTTTCAGACAAATATCGGTATCCTTATAGTTTGACATACATAACAGCAATTAATGGCATGGTGAGGTACAATTTATAAACTTTATATGACTGTTTTAACTATTTAGGGATTTCTTCCTGGTTGTGGTGCGTGGTTCCTTGCATTAAGCTTTGATATGGTGATAAGTTGCTAATATGGTGAACTGACTATGTTTCCATCAATTAAGACATCTGCATGCATGTAATCACGAAGTGCGAGCTTGCCCTGTTATAATAAAGCCGTGCCTGGCAAGCCGACTTATCTGGCCGCTCTGCGTAGCCTGGTTTGATGTGTGCGGCGCGATCTATCATGGAGATTTAGATGAGTACACTGTGCTGACTGATTGGCCGCTCCGTGCATTCGGATTTGATGGATGTGCGGCGCGACCTATCACGGTGTCTTGAGTCTCCATGTGGGTTATGACGCCTGTGCATCCTCTGCAGTCATGGAGACGCTGCACTTAGCGAACTTTGATTCGCTGAGCTGTAGGCCGCACCGGGTGGCTGCTTGAATCTGATTTTGATTGCCTCGCACGCCATGCCATGGTGGGTGTGATTTGATCTATCACATGATCGCTAATTGTGCTCGTAGCACTGGCGTCCCTGCCTTGGGTATTACCATGGTAATCTATAAACAGGACCCATGTGACTGATGATGCGGGTGACCATGTGACCATATCAGGAAGTGATTAACATCACCATGGCAACTTGTAAACTCTACTCTTAGGACTGATGATGCAATGGATCATGTGACTATACCAGGAAGTGACTAACGTTGCTATGGTAACCTATAAACTTTTGTCATGTGACTGGTGATGTAATTGATCATGTGATCGCACCAGGAAGTGACTAATATAGTGCTTTTAAGTACAGCCTCCCTGATTGGTTCTTTTTGGCAGCAATTTTTGCCTGGCTTAATCTTATTGGTCTTTAGGGGTATTTAAGCTGCGGTGTCTCCCACTCCGGTCACGCTCCTTGAAAAAGCAACAGGGCGAAACACGTGTCGGAGTGAGGGGTCACAGACGGTCTTATTACCACCTACTATACTGGTAAATATACTATCAGCATCATGTGTTTTTGCCTTCCTATTTATAACTATAAGGGTATGCTGTTTTCCTGAGGTTAGCTGTAACCCATTAATGATTATATCATCTATTTATTGATTATTTATTGTGGGTGCTCCTCTTGAATTATTATTTTTTCAGCATATTAAATGTGGAATTTTTTAGGCATTTTATCCATGTAAAACAGTTGATATGTAGGTAATTGGTATTTTAGTCCCTGTATAATTTGATGCATATGGGACTCCATTAATAATAATTTTTCTGTCTGTGGCCCTTTATGATTCTTTCTATTACATAGTACTTTCTTCCTTGCTGTATATTTATGTATTTTAATATTTATTAATAAAATATTGTTTTTAAACTCTTTAACATTGTCACTTCTTCATTGAACATGTAAAAATGTTCAAAGTTGGTTGAAAAAAGGGCTCAACAAATGTAGTCATCAAACTATTCTAGGAAAAAAAATCAAATGGCTCTCCTTCCCTCCTGAGTCCTTTGGTATGGAAAAACAGCATGGTACAGTCACATGTAGGGCATTTACAACTTTCAGGAAAAATTGTATAAAATACTATGGGGCCTTTATTACCTATTCCCCTTGTGAAAATTGAACATCTGGGGTTAAAACAACATTTTAGTGGTAAAAATGTAACTATTTTTGGTTCAGCATCCAACAGTATGCATTTTTGTGACACACATATACAGTTCATATGCTAACTGCACAGCTGCATGAATTTACTGGTGGGTGCATTTTTTAAAATGGGGTAACTGATCATGGGTTTCTGCTGTTCTGGCACCTCAGAGGCTCTGTAAATGTGGCATGTCACCCGCAAACCATTCCAAATAAATCTGCACTCCAATATGGTGCTCCCTCTTCACTTTGTACTGTGCCTCAAAAGTAGTTTTTGACCCCACATGGAGTATTGTCGTACTCAGGGGAAATTTCAAAACAAATATATTTTGTCTCTCCTTTTATCTGAGTGAATTGGAAAAATTTGGGGTTAAAGCTACATTTTTAAGGTTAAAAATTATTTTTTTCATTTTCACGGCACAACGTTATAAAATTCTGTGAAGTACTTGGGGGTTCCATATGCTCACCAGACATGTAGATAAATTACTTGAAGTGTCTAGTTTCCAAAATGGGGTCCCGTGTGGGGGAACTCCACTGTTTAGACACTTCAGGGGAGTTGCCAATGTGAAATGGCACCTTCAGACCATTCTAACTAAATCTGATCTCAAATATGGTGCTCCTTCCCTTCTTCAATTTGCAATGTGCCTCAAACGCAGCTTTGGATCACATATGGGCACTGGCGTATTCAGGAGAAATTGCACAAAAAAATTATATGGTACAGTATGTCCTCTGAACTTTGTGAAAATGAAAGCTTTGGTGTTAACACAACATTTTTACAGCTCAACGTTATAAAATTCCGTGAAGCATCTAGAGGTTCAAAGTGCCCATTTAAATTCCTTGAGAGGTCTATTTTCCAAAATAGGGTCACTTGTGGGGGAGCTCCACTATTTAGACATTATAAATATCTGTAAAGATTCAAGGTGACCAACAACATCTAGATAAATGTCTTGACTCAGAGTCTAGTTTCCAAAAAAGGGTCACTTGTTGAGGAGCTCCACTGTTTACGCACATCAGGGACTCTCCAAATGTAACATGTCATCTGCAATCTATTCCAGATAATTAATTAAGCACTAAAATTAAAATGGCATGCCTTTCTTTTTGAGCCCTGATTTGCTCCCAAACAGTTGATTTCCCCTACATATGTGGTATCGCAAACTCATGAGAAATTGTACAATAAATTGTGTGCTGCATTATTTTCTGTTACCATTGTAAAAAAAAGGTATGTGGTTGAAGGAACAATTTTGTGGTAAATATGTATTTTTTTTATTTCAAGACAAATTGTTATAAAATTCTGTGAAGCACATGACAGAATAGGTGCTCATCAAACATCTAGATAAATTCCTTTAGGGATCTAGTTTCCAAAATGGGATTCCTTGTGAGGGAGCTCCACTGTTTAGGCACCCCAGGGGCTCTCCATACACAACATGACATCCGCTAATGATTCCAGCTAATTTTGTGTTAAAAAATATAAATAGGGCTCCTTCCCTTCCGAGCCCTTCCAAGTGGCCAAACAGTAGATGTCCACTACATGAGGTATCGGCATACTGAGAAGAAATTTTACAACAAATTGCATGGTTCAGTTTCTCTTGTTATCCTTGTGAAAATGCAAAATGTTAAGGCTAAAATAACATTTTTTGCGGGGAAAAAGTAAAATTTTCATTTTTTTCCTTCTACATTGCTTAGTTCCTGTGAAGCACCTAAACCGTTAATAAACTTTTTGGATGTGGTTTTGAGAAGTTTGAAGGGGTGCAGCTTTTAGTATGGTGTCACATTTAGGTGTTTTCTGCCACTTAGACCTCTCAAAGTCACTTTAAATGGGATGTGGTCCCTAAAAAAATTGGTTTTGTAAATTGTGTTGATAAAATTAGAAATTGCTGGTAAAGTGTGAACCCTTCTAACTTCCTAACTCTCCAAAGATTATGCTTCAAAAATTGTGCTGATGTAAAAGTAGACATGTGGGATATGTTATTTATTAACTATTTTGAGTGTCATAACTTTCTGATTTGAGCATAAAAATAAAGAATTTGAAAATTGTAAAATTTTCAAAATGTGCGCCAAATTTCCAATATTTTCACAAAACAAACACAAGAATTATCAGGCTTAATCTACAGCTATCATGATGTAGAATATGTCATGAAAAAGAATTACTGGGATCTATTGAAGCGTTTCAGAGTTATAACCTGTCAAAGTGTTACTGGTCGAAATTGCAAAGATGGCTGGTTATTAACCCCTTAATGACCGCGGGCAGTAATATTACGTCCTAGCGGTCATAGTGTTACTGCCTGCGGTCTGCCGCTGGCAGCATGCCGCGATCGTCGCACATCTCAGCTTATTTTCATAGCTGAGATGTGTGCCTGCTAGGCACGAGCAGAATCGTTATCTGCTCATGACGTTTAACCCCTTAAATGGCGCTGTCAATATGTGACAGTGGCATTTTAACGGCATCGGCGGTAAACATTTACTTACCGGCCGATACCAGAAGTCACATGACGTGATCACATGCCATCCGGTGGTTGTCATGGTAGCACAGGGTCATGTGATGACTTCTGTAGCTCACATGAATTACTTTCGGTTTCACTCGGCCCGGAATCGAGTGAAGCAGAAAATGAGCGTATCTGCTGTTTACAGCTGATCCATGTAGTCCCCTAGGGAGACTAGTAAAATAAAAAAAGTTTTAAAAAATAGTTTTAAAAAATAAAAAAAATAAAAGTTCAAATCACCCCGCTTTTGGTATCGCCGCGTTCAGAAACGCCCGATATATCAAAATATAAAATCAATTAATCTGATCAGTAAGCGGCGTAGCGGCAAAAAATTCCAAACGCCAAAATTACATTTTTTGGTCGTCACAAAATTTGGGCAAAATGCAATAACAGGCAATCAAAACATAGCATCTGCGCAAAAATGGTACTGTTAAAAATGGCAGCTCGAGACACAAAAAATAAGCCATCACTGAGGAATATATCCCGAATATGACAAAAAACGTGCGCCACTTTTTTCGGCCAAACTTCCAATTTTTTTAACCCTTTATATAAAAGTAAATCTATACATATTTGGTGTCTACGAACTCACACTGACCTGAAGCATCACACCCACACATCAGTTTTACCATATAGTGAACACAGTGAATAAAATATCTCAAAAACAATACTGCTATCGCACTTTTTTTGCAATTTTTCTGCATTTGGAATTTTTTTTGCTGTTTTCCAGTACACTATATGGTAAAATGTATGATTTTATTTAAAAGTACAGCTCGTTCCACAAAAAATGAGCCCTCACATGACCAATTTGACTGAAAAATAAAAAAGTTACGTCTCTCGGAAGAATGGCAAAAAAACCCCGGAAAGCGAAAAATCTGCTGGTCATGAAGGGGTTAAGGTAAAAACAAGCTCGAGGATGATGGGATTAAAACTTTAAGAAGTTTGATCCTAGTATGCTATAAAGAATCCATAGTCTTACAGAGAGTGTGTAACCCTGTTGATTGTCAGATAGTAGTATATTTTGGGAACTCATCACCCTGTGTGTTTGATGAGTGACAGCAGTGTGTTGTGTAGTGTGTATAGACTGCATCAGGGCGTGATTTTTGCTCACTTTATAGCCTATAAGTAGTGAGGAACGAACCCCCTGATGTTCGGGATCAGGAGCCTAGCCCGAACATTTTGTAAAGTTCGTGTTCGGGGTCAGAGATAACGCAAACTTACATCCGAATCCGGAACTTGGACTTTACAGTTATGTCATGGGGTGGGGGGAGCTGTAAAATAAAGAATATAGTTAATAATAAACATTGTCATTATGCTTACAGGTCCCGTGACGCATCCTGCAGATTCTGTTTTCTGGCCACTTCTGCTTCCGAATCCGATCATTGCTGTGCCCCCGGGTAACCACCACTGACTACAAGACCTTATATGACGTCATAGCCATGTGACCAGTCTGGTGTGAATGTTGTATTACTTCGTGGGTTACAGACTGGTCACATGGCTATGATGTCATGGAAGGTCCTGTAGTCAGTGGTGGTTTCCCGGGGCACAACTGATCGGCTTCAGCTATGCACTCGGGTGAAGTCTCTGACAGCTCTCGGCTGAGTCTGTGTTAGCAGACCTGTATTTGTCTTCTCACACAGATGTAGCAGAGCTGAAGATGCTTGCCCACCTTTGGACTACGTCAGAGGTTTTTTTGGGGGGTAATAAAGATGAAGTCTTGAATATCTTCTCTTTTATTTCTAATAAAATATTTTTTCTCAGTATTGTTGTTTTTTTTAATGTTAAAATAGCAGACAATCACAGACACTGTCACAGAGTGGGCATCTGTGATTGGATGCTGGATTAACCTGAAGCCAGCCCATGCACTCTAGCATCTAGAATGTATGGGCAGATTTAAGGTTACCCCAGCAGCCAAGCACAGACATCCATTTTGCGTGACAGTTTCTGTGATTGGCTGTTGGGTCCCTCACACATATACTATTTTAAAACTAAATAAATAATTAAAAAAATGATGTAGCGCTTAGCAGTATTTTTGATTCCCAGCGCAAATAAAGCAGATGGATATGGGCTGCCAGCCCCATCTGCCTAGCTTTACTTTGGCTGGCAATAAAAATGGAAGACCTTTAATTTTTTATTTGTTTTTTGAATATTTAAAAAAAAAAAATGTGTGGGCTCCACCCATATTTTGATTGCCAGTCAGGTAAAACCAGGCAGCTAAGTGCTGGGATACTCAGCATGGTAAGGGCCCCCCATACTCAGCGTTCTGGGCCCCCCACAATAAAAACTGCAGCATGCAGCTGCCCCTGGAAATGACGCATTGTTTCTTAGCGCCATTTCCAGGCGCTTTACCCAGCTCATCCAGCAGCCCTGATGGCGGTGGCACGCTGGGTAATAAAGAGGTTAATACCAGTTTTGTATTCTCAGCTGGTACTAAGCCCGAAATTCATGGTATCACGCTAAATTAGACATGGCCACCATGACTTTCTAGTAAACAGTAAAAAAAATACAACACAGAATTTGTTTTTATTTGAAATAAAACAAAAAAAATTAAAGAATCCATCTTTATTGTAAAAAAATCCTTAGTCTGACGTAGTCCACAGTTAGAGCAATGTCAGCTCTGCTTCATCACTCTTTACAGACAAGTATCTCTGCAAAGCAAGAAGCAGTGAGAGCAATGTCAGCTCTGCTTCATCACTCTGTACAGACAAGTGTCTCTACAGAGCGAGAAGCAGGGATAGTAATGTCAGTTCTGCTTCATTACTCTGTACAGACAAGTGTCTTTACAGAGTGAGAGCAGGCTGACACTGAAGGTATGATTCTACTTGCGTATGACTCGTGCAAGTCTCACATTGCATCACGCTGTATAGTGCATTTGCACTTTATTTGAACTATGTCAGACTCGTGTAGGTATTCCTGGTTACCTTGGTGTACATTTCGGGTCAGTCTTGGTGATCATACTTTGCGGCACCTTGCTGTCGATGTTTTTTTACACTCCATCTGTGACCGATATATATTGTAGTCGTTTGTGTTTACCATTTACCTCTCACACGGCTATTTTGTAATTGAATCTATATACTTACTGCACTATACATGCGGTCACCTCCTCCATGGCTATATATCGCTCATTGTGCCTCATTGTACGAATCACATTTTGTCTGGCCCCTGTTTGTATACCCTTACCCACCTCTCCCACGGCTACTGAGGGTGCTGGTGTCCATTACACTCACTTGAATTTTTCAGTATATAGTGTAGACTTTTCGCCTCTCCCACGGCTATTGTTATTACATCCTGTACCCATACTCCATACCCCTCTGATCTTGTGGTAGTTGTTTTTGTTATATTTGCATGTATTGCTGTCTTGCCTGTTTGTCATCAAATAAAATTTATTCTATTGCACAGATACTTGTTTGTTCTCTGTCTATGCATTGATTGTGAGTAGTGCATACATGCCGCCTGTATACATATGCTGGCGGCATGTTTACCGTATGGCTCATCCTTTGGGATTTGTTGTCATTTTACATGTAATAAGGTGGGACATCTTAGTGTCATTTTTCCTGATAGGAAGGAAATCCCAACTGTGACCACAAAGTCATCTCTGTCCTTACCTTCTGTCTTATTAGTGACAGGCACTGAAGTAAGGAATAATAACTGTCAATCTGACATTGGAGGCAATATGTTGTGGTTGGCCTCAGAGACACTGGAGCAGAGTTACTTCTGGTGCATCCAGAACTTGTGACCTCTGCTCATCTATTTTCAGGAAAGATTGTGTCTGTAACTGGATTGGTGGAGTCAGGGCTGCCATGCCCCTGGCCTATGTGTATCTGGACTAAGGAGCAGTAACATCACTGAGATAAGTGGCAGTAGCAAGCACTATTGCTACCAAATGTGCTGCTAGGCACGAACTCGGGCAGGCTGTTATCACAATCTGTTTCTGCTGAAAAGTGGATGCCATGGATAAGATAGCAGCCAGAAACCTGCCTTAGGTTTCTGGCTGCCATGCAGGAAATTCATGCAGGGAATTTTAAAGATGTAGAACGAGAACAGTTGATGGAAGGTCAAATTAATAGTACACTAGACTTACATGGAGGCGATGTAAAGTGATATACTTATGGAGCAGAGGTGACTTGCAGTTTGGATGCTGTTAAGATTCAACCCTAGGTAGTAATGGATGACTCAAAGACATAACTGCAAGTAAAGGAGGGCTCTAATACTAGCCAGAAGCCTCCCCACATGGCAAATCTATTGGGGTTCCAGTAGGCAGACTTAGGAGACTAACTATCTGACCACGGTCTGGCATCACCAATAGGCCATGTCCTGCCCACTGAAAGTCAGAGCTTACAGTGAGCATTGCTGAAAGATGCCTGTTTGGAAAAGGTGAGATGTCTTCCAGGCCAACCTCCTGCTCGGTCTGACAGGGAAAAAATATACTAGGGCCAGGGAAAGCTGTATGAAGAGACTCTCCTTACTGACACAGAGTCTTGGGATTGTGAGAGGCATCTGCTTGTTCCTTATTCATTCAGGGAAAAGGAATTAAGAATTGCTCAAGAAATCCCTCTTGCTAGGCACTTTGTAATACAACAGACTAAAGCTCATTTGACATATAACTTTTATTGGCACAACATGGGGAAATGACATAGCCAATTAGTGTCGGTCTTGCACCATTTGTCAAAGAGTTGGAAAGACTTCCATAAATGTGAACACAAGCATGTGCTAGCTGAGGTTATAAGGAAATACAAAAGTAAGCTTGTTAATGTATCTGTTAGAGAGGTTAGTGCATCTCTAGCAATGGAGCAGTTTAAAAGATTCAGACAGAATGAATCATGTGAGGTTAGGGGCCCCAAATCAATCATGAGATGTGTAAGATGTTATGGCTGTGCTGGCTCAGGTCATATTGCCAGGTACTGCAAATTGTCAGGTACAAAACTAAATAGGAAACATCACTCTGTGAAATATTTTGAATGTGGTAACTTCATAAGTATTACAGGAAATTCTCATTGCAAAAGTATGTCTGTGGAATGTAGCAATATTGTGATGTAAAATTGGAATTTACACAGGCAAAATAGTAAACAAAGGGTCAATATGACCAATTACAATCAGGATGGAAAGTGTAAGTTTGGACTTTATTCAGGCCATGAATTAACCTCTGTAAATACATGCTTGTACTGTTTCTGTTTGTATATAGTTGTCTTGTCTTACTATTTTATTTGATTTTTTTTTTTGTTACTGGGTTTGTTCTTTGTAACTTCACAGTCGTCACTGATCATAGCTTACGTTCCTGGCTAAACAGAGTAATTGGAGATATCAGGAAACAGCTCAGATGGAGAATGATTTTCCAGCAATAAAATTTTATAATTCAACATAAGAAAGGAATTGAAGGTGAGAATACTGATGATTTATTTCACTAAAAGGGGAATAGAGCTAGAGATGTGCTTGAGAGATGGTAAGTAACCCAATCTCCCATTCACTACTAAAGAAGGGGAGGTGTAAGAGAAACTATAATATCAGTAAAATAAATAGTTAAGTCTGCATCTACATGATTGTCAAAAATGACAAAATTCCTAGTTACTCATATTACAGGAACTCAGAACCATAGGAGGGTTTTGCTGAGAATAAAAAAGTGTCCTGTTGACACCTGAGCCTGGAGAGTCTGAGCTTCAAAGCTGTGGGCAGTTGGTCATTGTGTGGTAACCTCGTGTGGGACACGGTTGAGTCTGATGGTGGTAATAGTTGTTATTGTTATTGTTAATATTTAATCAAAACACAACTCCGCTTCTGTGATGAACAGTCTCTTTACTGGTGATAAATAACTATTTACAGATGACAGCTGGTCAGTGTTTTCCACACATACTGTGGTAAATTCAACCACACCAGACAGGCAGACCTCTGAGGGAAAGCTTTTCTTCTCACAATGCTCTAGAAAAACTACTCACAAAATGGAGGACGTCAACTCCCTCTATTTCCTCTCAACTCCCGTCTCCCAGCCGACCCTATCCTTCCACGCGTAGTTGCAGTTAGCTCTTCCCCCCTGCATAGGACTCCTACCACTGCAGTCATTGGATGACTGCACAGAGGAAACTTAACCATAAAGAAACTTAAAACTTAAACTTAAAACTTAAAGAGTGCTGCCTGTAAGCAGGTTTTCACAATATCCTACAGTACTTAATATACAAAGAAAATTACATTTGTGCTAAATACTCTATATTTCTGGAAACCCAAGAAAATGACCACTTAGTGGGATACCACATGTCTCTCCTCTTGAAGATTGTCGTCCCCGAAACATACAGTCATGGCCAAAAGTTTTGAAAATGCTACAAATATTAATTTTTACAAAGTCTACTGCTTAAGTGTTTCTAATGGCAATTTGCATATACTCCAGAATGTCATAAAGAGTGATCAGCCTAACAGCAATTACTTGCAAAGTCAATATTGGCTAAGAAAATGAACTTTAACCCCAAAAACACATTTCAACATCATTGCATTCCTGCCTTAAAAGGAGCAGCTAACATTGTTTTAGTGATTGTTCCATTAACACAGGTGTGGGTGTTAATGAGGACAGGGCTGGCAATCAATCAGTCATGATTAAGTAAGAATGACACCACTGGACACTTTAAAAGCAGGCTGGTGCTTGGTATCATTGTTTCTCTTCAGTTAACCATGGTTATCTCTAAAGAAACGTGTGCAGCCATCACTGCTATGTACAAAAATGGCCTAACAGGGACGAGTATCGCAGCTACAAAGATTGCACCTCAGTCAACAATCTATCACATCATCAAGAACTTCAAGGAGAGAGCTTCCATTGTTGCCAAAAAGGCTCCTGAGTGCCCAAGAAGAACCAGCAAACGCCAGGACTGTATCTTAAAAATGTTTCAGCTGTGAGATCTGACTAGCAGCAGTGCCGAGCTAGCTCAGCAATGGCAGCAGGCTGGTGTGAGTACTTCTGCACGCACTGTGAGGCGGAGACTGCTTGAGCAAGGCCTGGTTTCAAGGAGGGCAGCAAAGAAGCCACTTCTCTCCAGAAAAAACATCAGGAACCGACTGATATTCTGCAAAAGGTACAGGGAGTGGACTGCTGAGGACTGGGGTAAAGTAATTTTCTCAGATCAATCCCCTTTTCGATTGTTTGGGACATCTGAAAAACAGCTTATTAGGAGGAAGAGGTGAGCGCTACCACCAGTCTTGTCTCATGCCAACTGTTAAGCATCTTGAAACGATTCATGTGTGGGGTTGCTTCTCAGCCAAGGGAATCAGCTCACTTACAGTCTTGCCTAAAAACACAGCCATGAATAAAGAATGGTACCAGAATGTCCTCCAAGAGCAACTTCTCCCAACTGTCCAAGAGCAGTTTGGCGCCCAACAATGCCTTTTCCAGCATGATGGAGCACCTTGCATAAAGCAAAGGTGATCACTAAATGGCTCATGGAACAAAACAGAGATTTTGGGTCCATGGCCTGGAAACTCCCCAGATCTTAATCCCATTGAGAACTTGTGGGCAATCATCAAGAGACGGGTGGACAAACAAAAACCAACAAATTCTGGCAAAATGCAAGCATTGCTTATGCAAGAATGGACAGCTATCAGACAGGATTTGATCCAGAAGTTGATTGTGAGCATGCCAGGGAGAATTGCAGAGGTCCTGAAGAAGAAGGGTCAACACAGCAAATATTGACTTGCTGCATTAACTCATTCTAACTGTCAATATAACCTTTTGGTACTCATAATATGATTGCAATTATATTTCTGTATGTGATGTAAACATCAGACAAACACAATTAAAAACCCGAGGGCAACAGATCATGTGAAAATATAATTTTGGTGTCATTCTCAAAACTTTTAGCCATAACTGTACACATCTGAAAAACAGAAAGGAACAACATGCATACAAATAAATTATTTCAATGAATACTGTTGCTTAAATTATTCTTGGCTTCTTGAAGACCTAGAAAAACACATAAAAAGACCCACAACATCTGGATGCAGAGTAAAACAGCATGTAACCATAATAAAGGAGTCCAATTGTCTTGAAGATCCTTGTAGAACAACCCCCACTTGGTGGGAAACGGGATGACAGCTAACCTACTATAACTCCTTTGCTTGGTGCCTGGGTGCAGTCAGGGCACACAGACCATAAAGAAACTTTCTGCACCAAGCTGTTTTTTAGGAGGGCTAGGACACAGTGTAGCAGTAATAAGGCTCTCATAAGCCAGAGTCTCTCTTAATACACGGCAAATGTATGTCTCTATCGGAGCAACACATGCAAAGTCTCTCCTGTTCAGATAGGCAGCGACAAATTATTTTTGGTATCGAGCTGGTAACTGTCCCTTGGTTGCTCGTTCAGATCTCCGTAGAGCAGGCACTGACTCCTCTTCATAGATGGATGGTGCTCCTGGCTCCTTAACTGTAGAGGGCATCCCCTGAGAACCTCCTGCAGGAGTTATGTCAGCACCCTCTAGTGGAGAAGTAGGAGCTAGCATAATAAACTGAAAAATAGAGATGAGCGCGGTTCGCGGTTCGATGTTCTCCAATTCTAGGCTCGAGTGATTTTGGGGCCTCTTCTAGATCGAACTAGAACTCGAGCTTTTTGCAAAAGCTCGATAGTTCTAGAAATGTTCGAGAACGGTTCTAGCAGCAAAAAACCAGCTAATTCCTAGCTGGCTTTCCACTGTAATAGTGTAAGTTACTCTGTGACTCACACTATAATGAAATTTCAGTGTATAGTGTGCGGGAACAGCGCCTTCAGATCACTGCTGTTTGTATAATGGCGATCGCCATTTTTTTTTTTTCCTTGTCTTCCTTCCCTAAGCGCGCGCGTAGTGGGGAGGGACAGCATGTCAGCCAATCCCAGACACACACACAGCTAAGTGGACTTTTAGCCAGAGAAGCGACGGCATGTGTGACAGGATGTCCATGTCACATGTCCCTGCATTATAAAAACGGACATTTTCCTCCAGCATGCCATTATCTGCCTTCTGAGTCCTTGGTGTCAGACATCACTGGCGCAGCTCCGTCCTGAGTCCTATCGCCAATACTGCTGTATGCGCTCCATACACAGCGCTGAACAGCTTAGGGAGAGCACTTTCTAGCAGTCCTTTTAAGGGCTCGTACCGGCAGGGTCAGAGCCATAGGTGACAGGTCCTGAAAACAGAGACAGCGTCTGTGTAGCTAAGGTCAGGGATTTCCTCGCTGCATTTCCCCATTAGGAGGAAATAGAAAGGCAGGCTTCCATTCCTCTACCCAGAGCCCCACAACCCTGGCACTGTACCCTCCTGTCCTCTGCACACTCCAATTCATTATAACTAAGCCATTATACTAGCAAACACTGAGTGTACCTAGTGTCATCCTAAACGTGGCTGTTGGACTTCTGTATAGTCCCAGTAGTGCACAGATATTTGCAACACGTCTGCCTGCATTGCACACTCAAACTCATTGTTACTAAGCCTTTATACTAGCAAACACTCAGTGAACCTAGTTGCATCCTAAACGTGGCTGTTGGACTTCTGTATCATCCCACTAGAGCAAAGATATTTGCAGCACGTCTGCCTGCATTGCACACTCAAACTCATTGTTACTAAGCCATTATACTAGCAAACACTCAGTGAACCTAGTGGCATCCTAAACGTGGCTGTTGGACTTCTGTATAGTCCCAGTAGTGCACAGATATTTGCAGCACGTCTGCCTGCATTGCACACTCAAACTCATTGTTACTAATACATTATAATACCAAAAATTGAGTAAACTTAGTGGCATACAAGAAGTGGCTGTTGTACTCCATTAGTGCCCCACTGGTGCCAAGCTATGTGCAGCACCTCTGCATGACACCCTCCTGCTCTGTTTTTAATAAGCTATAATAATAGCAAAAAAATGCTGCCATTTAGTGGCATACAAGGACTGTCTGTTGTACTCCATTAGTGCCCCACTGGTGCCAAGCTATTTCTAGCACCTCTGCATGACACCCTCCTGCTCTATTTTTAATAAGCTGTAATGATAGCAAAAATAATGCCATTTAGTGGCATCATAAAACTGTCTGTTGTATTCCATTAGTGCCCCACTGGTGCCAAGCTATTTTTAGCACCTCTGCATGACACCCTCCTGCTCTGTTTTTAATAAGCTATAATGATAGCAAAAAATACTGCAATTTAGTGGCATCATAGAACTGTCTGTTGTATTCCATTAGTGCCCCACTGGTGCCAAGCTATTTCTAGCACCTCTGCATGACACCCTCCTGCTCTGTTTTTAATAAGCTATAATGATAGCAAAAAATACTGCCATTTAGTGGCATCATAGAACTGTCTGTTGTATTTCATTATTGTCCCACTGGTGCCAAGCTATTTCTAGCACCTCTGCATGACACCCTCCTGCTCTGTTTTTAATAAGCTATGATAGCAAAAAATGCTGTCATTTAGTGGCATACAAAAAGTGGCTGTTGGACTTCTGTATTGTCCCACTAGTGCAAAGATATTAGCAGCACGTCTGCCTGCATTGCACACTCAAACTCATTGTTACTAATACATTATAATACCAAAAATTGAGTAAACTTAGTGGCATACAAGAAGTGGCTGTTGTACTCCATTAGTGCCCCACTGGTGCCAAGCTATGTGCAGCACCTCTGCATGACACCCTCCTGCTCTGTTTTTAATAAGCTATAATAATAGCAAAAAAATGCTGCCATTTAGTGGCATACAAGAACTGTCTGTTGTACTCCATTAGTGCCCCACTGGTGCCAAGCTATTTCTAGCACCTCTGCATGACACCCTCCTACTCTGTTTTTAATAAGCTATAATGATAGCAAAAAATACTGCCATTTAGTGGCATCATAGAACTGTCTGTTGTATTCCATTAGTGCCCCACTGGTGCCAAGCTATTTCTAGCACCTCTGCATGACACCCTCCTGCTCTGTTTTTAATAAGCTATAATGATAGCAAAAAATACTGCCATTTAGTGGCATCATAGAACTGTCTGTTGTATTCAATTAGTGCCCCACTGGTGCCAAGCTATTTCTAGCACCTCTGCATGACACCCTCCTGCTCTGTTTTTAATAAGCTATAATGATAGCAAAAAATACTGCCATTTAGTGGCATCATAGAACTGTCTGTTGTATTTCATTATTGTCCCACTGGTGCCAAGCTATTTCTAGCACCTCTGCATGACACCCTCCTGCTCTGTTTTTAATAAGCTATGATAGCAAAAAATGCTGTCATTTAGTGGCATACAAAAAGTGGCTGTTGGACTTCTGTATTGTCCCACTAGTGCAAAGATATTAGCAGCACGTCTGCCTGCATTGCACACTCAAACACATTGTTACTAAGCCATTATACTAGCAAACACTCAGTGAACCTAGTGGCATCCTAAACGTAGCTGTTGGACTTCTGTATAGTCCCAGTAGTGCACAGATATTTGCAGCACGTCTGCCTGCATTGCACACTCAAACTCATTGTTACTAATACATTATAATACCAAAAATTGAGTAAACTTAGTGGCATACAAGAAGTGGCTGTTATACTCCATTAGTGCCCCACTGGTGCCAATCTATGTGCAGCACCTCTGCATGACACCCTCCTGCTCTGTTTTTAATAAGCTATAATAATAGCAAAAAAATGCTGCCATTTAGTGGCATACAAGAACTGTCTGTTGTACTCCATTAGTGCCCCACTGGTGCCAAGCTATTTCTAGCACCTCTGCATGACACCCTCCTGCTCTGTTTTTAATAAGCTGTAATGATAGCAAAAAATAATGCCATTTAGTGGCATCATAGAACTGTCTGTTGTATTCCATTAGTGCCCCACTGGTGCCAAGCTATTTCTAGCACCTCTGCATGACACCCTCCTGCTCTGTTTTTAATAAGCTATAATAATAGCAAAAAATACTGCCATTTAGTGGCATCATAGAACTGGCTGTTGTATTCCATTAGTGCCCCACTGGTGCCAAGCTATTTTTAGCACCTCTGCATGACACCCTCCTGCTCTGTTTTTAATAAGCTATAATGATAGCAAAAAATACTGCCATTTAGTGGCATCATAGAACTGTCTATTGTATTCCATTAGTGCCCCACTGGTGCCAAGCTATTTCTAGCACCTATGCATGACACCCTCCTGCTCTGTTTTTAATAAGCTATAATGATAGCAAAAAATACTGCCATTTAGTTTCATCATAGAACTGTCTGTTGTATTTCATTATTGTCCCACTGGTGCCAAGATATTTCTAGCACCTCTGCATGACACCCTCCTGCTCTGCTTTTAATAAGCTATGATAGCAAAAAATGCTGTCATTTAGTGGCATACAAAAAGTGGCTGTTGGACTTCTGTATTGTCCCACTAGTGCAAAGATATTAGCAGCACGTCTGCCTGCATTGCACACTCAAACTCATTGTAACTAATACATTATAATACCAAAAATTGAGTAAACTTAGTGGCATACAAGAAGTGGCTGTTGTACTCCATTAGTGCCCCACTGGTGCCAAGCTATGTGCAGCACCTCTGCATGACACCCTCCTGCTCTGTTTTTAATAAGCTATAATAATAGCAAAAAAATGCTGCCATTTAGTGGCTTACAAGAACTGTCTGTTGTACTCCATTAGTGCCCCACTGGTGCCAAGCTATTTCTAGCACCTCTGCATGACACCCTCCTGCTCTGTTTTTAATAAGCTATAATGATAGCAAAAAATACTGCCATTTAGTGGCATCATAGAACTGTCTGTTGTATTCCATTAGTGCCCCACTGGTGCCAAGCTATTTCTAGCACCTCTGCATGACACCCTCCTGCTCTGTTTTTAATAAGCTATAATGATAGCAAAAAATACTGCCATTTAGTGGCATCATAGAACTGTCTGTTGTATTCCATTAGTGCCCCACTGGTGCCAAGCTATTTCTAGCACCTCTGCATGACACCCTCCTGCTCTGTTTTTAATAAGCTATAATAATAGCAAAAAAATGCTGCCATTTAGTGGCATACAAGAACTGGCTGTTGTATTTCATTATTGTCCCACTGGTGCCAAGCTATTTCTAGCACCTCTGCATGACACCCTCCTGCTCTGTTTTTAATAAGCTATAATGATAGCAAAAAATACTGCAACTTAGTGGCATACAAAAAAATGGCTGTAGGACTCCTTTATTGTGCCACTTGTGCCAAGCAATCTCAAGCACCTCTGCATTCTACCCTCATGCACATTTTGCTATGCTAATTTTATAGCAAACTCAGGGAATTCCTTGCTGCATTTGATCATTAGGAGGGATAGAAAGTGAGGCTTCTTTTACTGTCCTGGTACCCACAGAACACAATCACTGTACCCATCTGTCCACTTTTGCCACGCTATTTAATTTGCCCAAAAAGCTGACTCTTTTTCTGCCATCCTAAAATTGTCTGGAATACTAAGTTAGTGTTCCTTTGCTGCCAAGCAAGGTACAACACATGTGCATTCTACACTCCTTTCCATTTCTGGAATGCAATTATTAACTGCAGGTAGTCCAGCCAATCTGTGACGAAGGTGCAGGCGTGGATATAATGTAGCCTGCATCCAATGATGGTTCTCTCGATGTCTGACAGCTCAACAATACCTTCTGTTTCCACTTCCAACACAAGTGATGACCTGCCAATCACACTCCCTGTTGCGGGTAAAGGAGTGGAAATTCAGTGTGAAAAACCATGTGTGACTGCTGTCCCCACAGTCACAGAGGATGAAGAGCACTCAGATGCACTTGATGGGGCAGGCGGTGGTTGCACAGGCACGCTAGGCCGCATTGTAGCACAGTGAAATTCACATTGCGACTTATGCTTCATTTTAAGTCGTGTACAGGGTGGGCTCCCCAGTATGCAGCAAAACCAGGCAACAGGAAAAGGACTCTAGGCAGTTGGGTTGATAAATGATTGTTTAACTTTACCAAAACAAACAATAAGAACCATGCATACAATTTAAATAATTGAACAATCTATTCTGTTGCCTACTACCTGCTAATCCCTCTGTGTAGCAGTAATTGTGTGTTTGTGCGTGTGTGTGTGTGTGCGAACATGACTTACCAGTGGCGCATCACAAGAGCTTCCAAGTTACCTACCTAAACATAGACAAAACACATTACCCCCCCTGAATAGCCTTGTTAGCTGAAGCCTCACAGATAATGCAGATGATAACAGTGTGAATGCAAACCACACAGCTCTGCAACACAGTCATGGAAATCTTGAAAAGCAACAGTCAAAGCAAACATGTGTTGCTGTCCCTCTATGATTTAAACTGTACGTGACAATTTGACAGTGCAGAGGCAGCAAGTCTTATTGTCTATAAATAGTCGGCCTACCTAGAACAGATATGTGTTTTGCTAATCAAACAAAGTGTTGCGTGCCCGGCGTTTGACTGCCAGACCCTAAAGGCCCTGTCACACATAGAGATAAATCTGCAGCATATCTGTGGTTAGAGTGAAATTGTGGACAATCAGTGCCAGGTTTGTGGCTGTGTACAAATGGAACAATATGTCCATGATTTCGCTGCAACCACAGATCTGCCAAAGATTTATCTCTGTGTGTGACGGGGCCTTTAGACTTCCGGAGCGATGAAAGTTGTTGAGCTGCTGGGTGCGAAGGATGAAAGTGAGCACATAGCAGCGTGCCCGCTGCACAAGGCCATGTAGGCCGGGATGGTATTTTAAAAATTGCTGGAGAATAAGATTCAAAACGTGAGCCATACAAGGCCCGTGTGTCAAATTGCCCTGACGAAGGGCCGCAGACAGGTTTGCATCATTGCCGCACACGGCTGTTAAGTTACCAACGTAGTCTACTCAATCAATTTGTACTCTAGTCCCAATTGGAAGACACCACACCCTTTTTTAGGCCCCTCCTGTCTGCAGACCACTGCCAGACAAAGCTATGAACCTCTTGTTACTGTTACCCCCAGTTCAGTTTTATGAGTTTGTGTGCTTGTTACCTGACTACGTTTCCTGCTTGCTGTTTATGTACCTCGTTGGCCGATCCGCATTTCACCTCTGCTTGTTTTCTGATTAAGTCCTCGCCATCCCATTCTGTTCCTCTTCCTCAATTAATGTTTTTGACACTGCATGACTACTATTCTCTGGAACTGCAGCCTTCCACAGATATTGATCAACTTGGGCCCTGTGAAATTCCAAATCACTGTATAGGGGTTAAAAAGTTTCAGGGTTCTGGGTGTCCAGCTTGGTGAGTGGCTTGCCTCTAGCCTATCCTTTACAGCCCATCTGAGTGTGTCGATCCAGGCAGGCGTTACACCGTGCCCTCTGCAGAAGGCCATGTAGGCCGGGATAGTGTTTTAAAAATTGCTGGACAACCAGGTTCAACACGTGAGCCATACAAGGCACGTGTGTCACATTGCCCTGAAGAAGGGTCGCAGACTGGTTTGCATCATTGTCGCACCCGACCTTCCCTGACTGCTGGTTGAGTGGAGACAACCATTGATGAAACTCGGTCTCACTCTCCAGAGCTAACCGTCCACAATTCCTCAGCGGTGTCTCACATTTCCCCTACATTTCAAAGTAAACATTTGACCGCCTGATGGCCTTGAGCTCTGCTGCCAGCATAGTAAGGAGGTGTGTGGGATTCCTTGGGTGCAGTTACAAGGAAGGGTGGCCTGACCACACAGGGTTTTGGCCGAGGTGGAGGACCCACACAAGGTTGAGGAAGCAGAAGCAGTGGAGGAACTTGTACATACAGAGGAAGGATTGACACACAAGTCGTGGGGACGGCAAGACTTGTACAGCAAACCCTTCTCCATCTCTCACCATAGTTACCCAGTGCCCAGTCAGCAACATGTAACTCCCCTGTCCATGCTTACTGGTCCAAGTATCTGTGTTGAAATGCACCCTGTCACACACAGAGTTTCTCAAGGAATCGGTGAGGTTGTGTGCGACCTACTGTGGTAGCGCGGGCACGCCTTTCTTGGAGAAGGAGTGACGACTGGCCATTGGCTCTTGGGGCACTGCAATGGGCATAAGGTCTCGAAAATCCTCGGTCTCAAAAGGGTGTAAAGGCAGCCTTTCTGTTGCCAACAAGTTGCAGATGATGAAACTCAACCTCTTAGGCATGTCATGCCCTTCGAAAATCATGTAAAACACAGCGAGGGGACTCCAACCACAGTCTCCCTCGTTGCCACTAATTGGGCCACACACACCCCACTTGACTGGCATCAGTTGACCCCCCTTTTGAAAAAGAAAAAGATGCTTTGCATGAAGCACTCTCAAAAATATGCATGCCTTTCCCATCCCCTGGCTGACCCAGGGGAAGAAAAGTCCTCTGAGAGCCATGACTTGTTCATCTTGGTTCTTTTAGAAACACAGTGAGGGGACTCCAACCACAGTCTCCCTCGTTTCCACTAATTGGGCCACACACACCCCACTTGACTGGCATCATTTGATCCCCCTTTTCAAAATGAAACAGATGCTTTGCATGAAGCACTCTCAAAAATACGCGTGCCTTTTCCGTCCCCTGGCTGACCCAGGGGAAGACAAGTCCTCTGAGAGCCATGATTTGTTCATTTTGGTTCTTTTAGAAACACAGCGAGGGGACTCCAACCACAGTCTCCCTCGTTTCCACTAATTGGGCCACACACACCCCACTTGACTGGCATCAGTTGACCCCCCTTTTGAAAAAGAAAAAGATGCTTTGCATGAAGCACTCTCAAAAATACGCGTGCCTTTCCCGTCCCCTGGCTGACCCAGGGGAAGAAAAGTCCTCTGAGAGCCATGACTTGTTCATCTTGGTTCTTTTAGAAACACAGCGAGGGGACTCCAACCACAGTCTCCCTCGTTGCCACTAATTGGGCCACACACACCCCACTTGACTGGCATCAGTTGACCCCCCTTTTGAAAAAGAAAAAGATGCTTTGCATGAAGCACTCTCAAAAATACGCGTGCCTTTCCCGTCCCCTGGCTGACCCAGGGGAAGAAAAGTCCTCTGAGAGCCATGACTTGTTGATCTTGGTTCTTTTAGAAACACAGCGAGGGGACTCCAACCACAGTCTCCCTCGTTGCCACTAATTGGGCCACACACACCCCACTTGACTGGCATCAGTTGACCCCCCTTTTGAAAAAGAAAAAGATGCTTTGCATGAAGCACTCTCAAAAATACGCGTGCCTTTCCCGTCCCCTGGCTGACCCAGGGGAAGAAAAGTCCTCTGAGAGCCATGACTTGTTCATCTTGGTTCTTTTAGAAACACAGCGAGGGGACTCCAACCACAGTCTCCCTCGTTGCCCCTAATTGGGACACACACACCCCACTTGACCGGCATCACTTGATCCCCCTTTTCAAAATGAAACAGATGCATTGCATGAAGCACTCTCAAAAATACGCATGCCTTTCCCGTCCCCTGGCTGACCCAGGGGAAGAAAAGTCCTCTGAGAGCCATGACTTGTTCATCTTGGTTCTTTTAGAAACACAGTGAGGGGACTCCAACCACAGTCTCCCTCGTTGCCACTAATTGGGCCACACACACCCCACTTGACTGGCATCAGTTGACCCCCCTTTTGAAAAAGAAAAAGATGCTTTGCATGAAGCACTCTCAAAAATACACGTGCCTTTCCCGTCCCCTGGCTGACCCAGGGGAAGAAAAGTCCTCTGAGAGCCATGACTTGTTCATCTTGGTTCTTTTAGAAACACAGCGAGGGGACTCCAACCACAGTCTCCCTCGTTGCCCCTAATTGGGCCACACACACCCCACTTGACTGGCATCACTTGATCCCCCTTTTCAAAATGAAACAGATGCTTTGCATGAAGAACTCTCAAAAATACGCATGCCTTTCCCGTCCCCTGGCTGACCCAGGGGAAGAAAAGTCCTCTGAGAGCCATGACTTGTTCATCTTGGTTATTTTAGAAACACAGCGAGGGGACTCCAACCACAGTCTCCCTCGTTGCCACTAATTGGGCCACACACACCCCACTTGACTGGCATCAGTTGACCCCCCTTTTGAAAAAGAAAAAGATGCTTTGCATGAAGCACTCTCAAAAATACACGTGCCTTTCCCGTCCCCTGGCTGACCCAAGGGAAGAAAAGTCCTCTGAGAGCCATGACTTGTTCATCTTGGTTCTTTTAGAAACACAGCGAGGGGACTCCAACCCCAGTCTCCCTCGTTGCCACTTTTATGGCCACACACACCCCATTTGACTGGCATCACTTGACCCCCCTTTTGAAAAAGAAAAAGATGCTTTGCATGAAGCACTCTCAAAAATACGCGTGTCTTTCCCGTCCCCTGGATGACCCAGGGGAAGAAAAGTCCTCTGAGAGCCATGACTTGTTCATTTTGGTTCTTTTAGAAACACAGCGAGGGGACTCCAACCACAGTCTCCCTCGTTGCCACTAATTGGGCCACACACACCCCACTTGACTGGCATCAGTTGACTCAATTTTCAAGATGAAAAAGATGCTTTGCATGAAGCACTCTCAAAAATACGCGTGCCTTTCCCATCCCCTGGCTGACCCAGGGGAAGAAAAGTCCTCTGAGAGCCATGTCCACATTGTCAGTGGACAGACGCGTGTGCTTATCTGCCAGCAGTCCCCCAGCAGAACTGAAGACAGGTTCTGAGAGAACGCTGGCTGCAGGACACGACAAGATCCCCAAGGCGTACGTGGCAAGCTCAGGCAATTTATCCAGATTGGAAGCCTAAAATGAGCAGGGCTCAAGTTGCACAGTAATGGCATCGATGTTTCCTTGCATATACTCATATATCTATGTGTCCTCCTCTTTTTCCTTGTCCAGCTCTTTTGTTTTCGCATGAGTATATGTCCTTGTCACTTTCCCATGTGTTTGTGTTGTGTTGTGAGTTGTTTGTCACCTTTTGGACACCTTTGAGGGTGTTTTCTAGGTGTTTTTATGTGTTTGTGATTGCCTGCCATTGTTTCCTATGCAGTTCGAGTTCGGTTTGTCGAATGTTCGACGAGCCGAACTCGAACGGGAGCTCCGTTCGGCGAACCGACCTCGAGCCGAACCGCGACCGGTTCGCTCATCTCTACTGAAGACAGGGTGCATGAAGCCAAACAAGTGGGATAGTGGAGGCTCTTTAAGCCTTCTCTGGTGCAACAGGGGTATAAACTGGAGGAACTGTAGCTTCCTGGGAAATGCAAGCTTTTATTTGGCTTCGATGAACCACCTTTTCTTGCTGAGTATCTTCTCTGGCAATTTTGTACACTTCCACCCCTGGGAACGGTATACTGTTGATGACGTAAGGGCAGGATTCCCACTGATCATCCAGCTTGTGAGAGCGGCGGTTCTTTTTAACCCAAACTCTGTCTCCAACTTGTAATGGTTTGACCTTGGCTGAAGCATTGAAATCATCCTCCTGCCTTTGGCGGACAGCTTTCATGCGGTTTTCTACGATTTCATTAGCTTCTTTCAGATGTCTTTGGTGGTCTGCAACCCAATCTGTCTCTTGAAGGGGAGTATGGCAAGCTTCTACTTTAATATTTAGCTGGAGTTCTGCAGGCAGTTTCCCTGGACGACCAAACATCAAGTAATATGGAGTATAACCAGTGGAACAGTGAATGGTATTGTTGTATAAGTAAGTCAACTCTTGCAGTACCTCAGGCGATTTGTTCCTTTCTTGGGATGGAACATTATCATGTCAATCAAAGTTTTGTTCATCCTCTCACACAGGCCATTGCATTGGGGATGGCAAGCGGTTGTGCGAAGTTACTTGCAGCCATAGAGAGCACACAGTTCTTGGAATAAATCCGATTCAAATGCTGGACCTTAATCTGTCAGAATCTGCTCAGGATATCCATAAGGTCTCACAAAGTGTTTCAAAAACATCTCAGCAGTGGTTCGAGCAGTCAGATCTCTGACAGGCACGGCCACAAGAAATTTAGTGTAGTGGTCGACGATGGTCAGAGCATAGAGGTATCCAGTACAGCTGAGTTGCAGTTTGACATGCTCAAGGGCCACAAGCTCCAGAGGATGATGTGTTTCAATGGGATGCAGTGGAGCTCTTTGTTCCATACCATCTTCTCTGCTACTTAGAGTACATGTGATACATTCTCTGTACCATTTCTCAATGTCTTGTCTCATTCCTATCCAACAGAAGCGTTCTCGGATTGTCTTTTCAGTCTTTTGGCAATCAAAGTGTCCGGACTTGTCATTATAGGCCTCTAGAATGAGATTGGCATCTTGTCTGGGTACAACTATTTGGAAGACTCTCTTATTAGTGTGGGGATTCACAGTGCATCGTACTAACACTCCTTTGTAGTACTATAGACATTTTCTCTGTCGCCATAATCGACAAAGTTCTGGATTAGATTGCCTGTAGCTCACCGGTAATTTTGGTGGTATAGATTCTATCAACTTCCATAAAGTTCTGAAGGGATGGGTTTCCTTTTGAGCCAATTATGGCTCACTGAGTGTTTGGAGCTGGGTTCAGAAACAGGAAGTTTTGGGACTTTCTGCACATTTTGTCTGGTGACATATGAGTAAAAGGCAGGCATTTCCACTTCTTCCCACTCGTCCTCAACATAATGGGATATTTCTGTTGTGGGCAGCCTGGATAGGGCATCAGCATTGGTGTTAGTTCGATCTGCTCTGTACTTCAGGACAAACTGGTAGTTGGCCAGGCGGGAGGCCCATCTCTGTTCAAGGGCTCCAAGTTTGGAAGAATGTAACTGGGACAATGGGTTGTTGTCAGTGAAAGCAATGAAGAGAGTTGCAGCTAAGTAGTGCTTAAATTTGTATGTGACAGCCCACATTATTCAAGGAATTCCAACTTAAATGAACTGTAGTTCTGATCATTTCTTTCAGTTGGTTGGAGGTATCTGCTGGCGTAGGCGATGACTCTTTCTTTGCTGTCTTGGACCTGGGCTAGCACTGCACCTAATCCCAGGTGGCTGACATCTGTATACAGATGAAAGGGGATGTTGTAGTCTGGATAGGCAAGGACCAGGGTTTCAGTTAACTTCACCTTAAGTTCCTGGAAGGACTGTTCTAGTTCTGGCATCCACTGAATGGAGGGGCTCTTGCACATCCTCTGACAAGGTTATCCTTTTAGGAGATCTTGAAAGGGAGCAGCAATCTGGGTAAAGTTTTTGATGAATCTCCTATAGTAGCTAGAAAATCCGAGGAATCTGCGGACTTCTCTAATGGTGGTTGGGATAGGCCAGTCTTTTACTATGGCAGTCTTCTCTGGATCTGGAATAACTCCTTCCGCACTAACTATGTATCTCAGGTACTGGACCTTGGATTTTAGTAGATGGCATTTGGATGGTTTGACTTTCAGGCCATGCTTGGCTAGGACTTCAAAGACTTTGGTGAGATGTTGGAGGTGCTCTTCGTAAGTTTTGGAGTAAATTATTACATCATCTAAGTACAACAGCACACTTTCAAAATTCTTGTGACCCAAGCACCATTCCATAAGCCTCTGAATGGTTCCAGGGGCATTACACAAGCCGAACGGTCTAAAGTTGAATTCAAACAAGCCCAAAGGGGTAGTGAATGCAGTCTTTTCTTGGTCCTCTGAAGCCATGGGTACTTGCCAGTACCCACTGGTGAGATCTAGGGTGGAAAAATAGGCTGCTGATTTCATGGCAGTCAAAGATTCTTCTATTCTGGGCAATGGGTAGGCATCTTTATGGGTAATGTTATTGAGCTTACGATAATCCACACATAGCCGAATACTTCCATCTTTCTTTTTGACGAGAACAATTGGTGCAGCCCAAGGACTTCGACTGTCTTTAATCACATCAGCATTTTTCATTTCTTGTAGCATTCTCTTCACTGGCTGATACATGGATGGAGGTATAGGTCGGTACTTTTCTTTGTTTGGAGGATGGGAGCCAGTGCGGATGAAATGTTTGATTGTACTGACTCTTTCAAAATCAAAAGATGACTTACTGAATATATGTTGGTACTCTTTGGCAACTCTCAGGGCTTCTTCCTGTTGTGTGAGGGGGGTTTCATCAGTACCTATGTCTAGCTCTTGCCACCACTCCTCCTTAGTTTCTGGACTTGGAGAATTTTCCACTTGGGTAGAATATTGAGACACTTGGAGGATATCTTCATAATTAAGTCCATTCACTTTGGCTACAGTAGTATATTTGCGCAGGGTCACAGCTTGGTTACTGCAGTTTATGAGATTCACCGGTACTCGACCATGAGTTACATTAGCTAGACTTCTTGCAGCTACAATGACTGTATCATTTTTATATTCCACTGGTTCAATCAGGACTTCATAGTTCTGACCCTGTAAACCCATCTTCGTTTTACACCACACCATAGTTTCTGTATGGGGTTGGAGAACCACAGGCCTTGAGTCCATAATCCTGGCAGAGCCCATTTCTCCTCTGGAATTAGTGAATTTCTGATGGCTAATGAGAATATGAAGCGTTTTCTGAATAGTTCTCTTCTTCTTGGGGGAAGCAGCATTAAGTGCATAAGTCATGCCTTCGATTACTTCGTCAGAACAATTTTGTAATATGTTCATTCCCAAGACCACAGGAGGAAAAAAGTGTTCTTCTCCTGTAATTACTACAATAATGCCTTGGTGAGGTAACTCAGTTCTGCCAACTTTTAAGGTAGCTACCAGTGGCCCACTTGAGGAACAGGTTGTCCATTACTAGCTATAATGTTAAGGTCAGCGGAGGTAATTTTTGCTAGCTGGTCTGTTTTCCAGTATTATTTACATTGTGGTAGCTAGATGGTGGTAACTTGTGAGCCAGTGTCGAGTAGTGCTGGAAAGGGGATTCCATCTATTGTGATTGGAATGATGGGGCGGTACCTAACATATTTTAGGCCCCAGTCAGGATCATCTTGACCTATGCATTCTTCTCCTGAGGATCGGTCCTTGGCCTCAGGAAACTCCAGTTTAAAGGCTGGCATTCTCATTCTATATGGCCACTACGATTGCATCTGCAGCAAATCGGCTGACCCAGGGAATCAAATCTGTCAGTAGGTCTCCTACCTGTTCGGTAGTAGTTGTCCCGGGGACTGTTGGATGGTAACTTCCTGATAAAGAAAGGATGGTCCTCTTGATTGGGTTGGTGTTTCAGCTCCTTTACTTCTTTGCACAGGATTGCGAGACTTTTGGTTAGTTCCGCAACTTGATCATGAAGCTCTTCAGTAGGGTCTTGTACCTGCTGGGGAGCACACTGAACAACGACAGGTTTGGCACAGGCAGATACAGCATGTTCTTGGTCATTCACACCTTTATATGCATCCTTGGGACTTAATACTTTTATGGCAGTCTCTTTAAAATCCAAAAAAATCACTATTGGGATGTTGAAGTGCCAGCATTCTCAATTGTAACTTTGTAGAGTCAGATATTACACCTTCAATAAATTGTTCCTTTAAATTTGATCAGCATTAATAGCTTCAGAAGGATAGCCTGCTTAAGGATATGCCAAGGTTCCTGTAAACTGAGGGCAAAATCTCTTAAAGATTCATGGGACTGCTGCTTTTTTCCAAAGAATCGCATCTTTAACTCTGACAGGGTTCTTGTTTCAAATATAACTTTTAACCTGTCTAATATTTCTTCAGCAGTTTTCTTTACACTACAAGGCCAAGATTTAACTTCCCTTAGTGCAGCGCCCCCTAGCTGACCAATCAGTAACTCAACTTTTTGTTCTGGGCTGACTGGGTACAATCTGAATATTGCCTGCATTTTCTCTTTAAAGTCGGTTAATGTGTGGGGTTCTCCACTACAGCTTGGGAGCCAGGGTGCCCCAAAATAGTAAGGCATTGTTAATTGCATTGTTTGAGCCATAGCAATAGACCAGAAAAAGGCTTTTAAAAAGCTGGGGTGCAGAAAAGAATGTTGCTCACATGTGGGGGTCTACCTATGCTGGTTGTGATCCAAAATTATTTTCATTTTTCCCCCAAGGAAACAGAAGATAACTTTAGACTGGAAAGTTTAGGTATTTAGGTAATTATCTCTTTTTATTTTAAAACCGTTCTGCATATTTGTGTCTCAATTTTATCTTTAGTTTTTATACCTTTTATTGTAAGGGCTGTATTTTTTATATTATCCCCTTTACCACTCAGTGATTTTCCATTTTTCAATTTTGTTTCTTCCTCCCCTTCTTCCAAGAGCCATAACATTTAAATTTTTTGTCAATATAGCCATATGAGGGCTTGTTTTTGTGGGATGTGTTGTACATTTAAAAGACAAAATTCATTCTGCCCCATATTGTACTGGAAATGGGAAAACATTTCCCAGTGTGCTGAATTTTTTTGTAAAAAAAAGTGCTATTGCACAATAGTTATATGAGGTTTTTTTTTTTACCATGTTCACTATAGGGTAAAACTGACCATATGATTATATTTGTCCCTCCAGTGAGGAAGGAGACAAACTCTAGCTACACCTATTGGAAGTAGCAATCCTAAAAGTCAAAAGTGGCTTTTTAAACAAGCATTTTCATAAGACTTGGATTTATTGCCAGATCAGATTCCCAATTTGCAGACACGGTGTTTCGGGGTTATTGCCCCTCGTCAGTGCAAAGTGTGGGTATCTGATCTGGCTTATGAGAAGCTATGTGGGAACCATGGAGAAGACTATTCTCCTTATGCAGACCTGACAAACCAATCTGGCTAACAGCAATGCTCCTCTGAAAAATTATTCAAATTGTCCCCCTAGTGAGGAAGGAGACAAATTGTAGCGCAACCTATTGGAAGTAGCAATCCTAAAAATCAAAAGTGGCTTTTTAAACAAACCTTTTCAAAAGACTTATGATTTATATGATTCCAGTCAGTCAGTATCAGTTCATAGATATCAAATATGTATAGTTTTACTTTAATCTTAGTAGTGAAAAAAATTCTGAAGATTGTATTTTTAAAAGAATCATGCCTCTTATTTTGAACTGATGAGCGGAAACTGATTCTAAGTATTTGTCTGCAAAGGGATCTGCATTCCTTTATCAGGAGAATATGTGCTTATTGAAAATCACAGGACACAGCATTGATTCCATGAACTGCCCTGGCACTTTTTGTTTATGCAAAGTAAAGCAGAGGCAAGACGTTTTACAGCTTGAGTGTATGGCGGATAAAATGCATCAAGCAGATGTGTTGCTATTGACCATAAAGTGAAAAGTATCATTCTGACTCGATCCATATTGACTTTCCAATGTGAATAGGCATGGATGACAATTGCCTGGAATATTTTGACTGCAATATGGTTAGGCAAAAAAAAACTTCTTGCATGTCCTGTATTTATTTGTGCAATATATTTTTTTTCAAAAATATACCTACTTGGTAGTGGCAATGGTTAGGAAAGTTTGAAATCTTTTCAAACATTCTTATGTGGCATAGCATGCCCTCCTGATTTTTCAAAACCAGAACTGTCTGCCTGATTTTACCCAATGAAATTCAGCCTGCATGTATTAAAGCTTCTGTACAATTGGTTGTGGGCAAAATCATGAGGCAACAAAACTTGGGCATGGGTAAATTTGAAATCCGTCATTGACAGCATATGAAGTGTTACGGGGGGCTGTCTGATAACCTAAAGGAGTATCAGACAGTCAGGGTCCACCGTGCAAAGACTCTGCTGCAGACTATGGCAGAGTGCAATACCTCTGTTAACTCACAGAAGGATATAATAAGTAATCCACAAGGTAGAGATGAACAGGTCGCACTCCAATGGTCAAATAAAGAATTTCTTTTATTCCACGATCACATCAGGGTACAGGTAGTGAGGGAGGATGAGGGTGTGCCACGTCGGACGACGGCAGCCGTTTCGCAAGTAACCTTGCTTCTACGGGTCCAGGGCACTGGACCCGTAGAAGCAAGGTTACTTGCGAAACGGCTGCCGTCGTCCGACGTGGCACACCCTCATCCTCCCTCACTACCTGTACCCTGATGTGATCGTGGAATAAAAGAAATTCTTTATTTGACCATTGGAGTGCGACCTGTTCATCTCTACCTTGTGGATTTTGTATCGTCTTTGCTTTGGGACACGCACCCAGGTCTCCACCTGCACGGAAGCGCAGCTTTGTCAGCCTCAAAGGGGATCAGCGGTGCCCGGTATCCTCCACCCAGCTTTATGATATAATAAGTAAGTAAAGCAATTCCTCCCTTACTTGGAGGGTGTGTGGAATGATCTCTGTTAATAATCACAGAGACAAAGGCAATGTGTGCGAAATGGCACCTACCTAGGTCCGCTCTTCTAGTGGTGCAAAAGAGACGAACAGCAGCGTAAGCCGCACAAAGCTCCTACCTGCGTTCGCTCCACTAGTGTGCGAGGACACGAACCACTAGATATGGCACCTGCCTAGGTCCGCTCTTCTAGTGGTGCAAAAGAGACGAACAGCAGCGTAAGCCGCACAAAGCTCCTACCTCTGTTCGCTCCCCTAGTGTGCGAGGATACGAACAACTGCCAGACGCAGTATAAGGAACGTTATCCTAGCGACAACGTCCACCTACGAGTCGAACCACAAGGCCCAGCCAGACCATGTGCCTCAGGCACCTGCCTATGTCCGCTCCCCTAAGAGGTAAGGATACGGACAGCAGCCGAAGCTGTAAGTTATAAGAACGCTACCCTGCCGGTAGCGCTCACCTAGCATAGACAGAGGAATGCCTAGAGGAGCGCGCACAGAGCGTCTACTCTTATGCATGAACCAAGAGGACTGAGCGCCATGCGGCGTGTGTCAGGGTCTTATATAGACTCTGTGCCTCATCCAAGATGGAGGACACCAGAGCCAATCCGCTGCCAGAACGACAGGAGTGACGTCATGCTAGCCTATCACTGAGCAAGGCATCACAAGCACATGACCAGCGACCAATCGGCATAGAAGGTGTCAGAGACATATGACCTCGTGTCAGCGATGATGTCACCCGCACATGTGCAATGGCTCCAAGATAGGACTTAGTCTCTGGCGCTCGCACATGTGCAGTAGCAACAAATCTGGACTTAGTCTCCAGCGCTCGCACATGTGCAGTGGCAACAAATTTGGACTTAGTCTCCAGAGCTCGCACATGTGCAGTAGCAACAAATCTGGACTTAGTCTCCAGCGCTCGCACATGTGCAGTAGCAACAAATCTGGACTTAGTCTCCAGCGCTCGCACATGTGCAGTAGCAACAAATTTGGACTTAGTCTCCAGCGCTCGCACATGTGCAGTAGCAAGAAATCTGGACTTAGTCTCCAGCGCTCGCACATGTGCAGTAGCAAGAAATCTGGACATAGTCTCCAGTGTTTGCAGCAACCGTAACAGTACCTCCCCCTCAAGGGCCCCCCTCCCGGCGACGCAGGTAATCTGCAACTAAGTCGGGAGCATGGACAGCCTCCTCAGGCTCCCAAGAGCGATGTTCCGAGCCGTAACCCTCCCAATCTATCAAGAAGAACCTGCGCCCTCTAACCATCTTAGAACCAACTATGGCTCGTACCTCATAGCTAGAGCGAGAGGAATCAGAGGCAGGAGAGTGCACTTCACGAGCGTGAGGTAAAATAGCCAGCTTTAGCAGTGAGACATGGAATTTGTCATGAATCCTAAGATGGACGGGTAACTTCAATTGGTAGACTACAGGATTTACCTGTCGAAGAACCTCATAAGGACCCAGGAAGCGAGGAGCAAATTTGACAGAGCTCACTTTAAGTCTCACGTGTTTTGCAGAGAGCCACACAAAGTCCCCTGGAGAAAAGACAGGAGCCGGGCGACGAAACCAATCGGACACCGTCTTCATACGGTCCTTAGCTGCTTGGATCGACTCTTGAGTCCGATCCCAAACCTCTCTGGCATTAGTTGCCCAGTCGGCCACAAGAGGAGGAGGTGCAGCAGCGGGAAACGGTACCGGTACCCTAGGGTGTTGCCCATTATTGAGTACGAACGGTGTCTGCCCAGTGGCCTCAGCCAGCGAATTGTTAATGGCAAATTCTGCCCAGGTTAGGAGGAAGGACCAGTTGTCGTGGTTCTCAGCAAAAAGTGTCGAAGGTATATAATCATAGATTGATTGGTACGCTCAACCAAACCATTGGTCTCCGGATGGTACGCCGAAGAGAGATTCAACTCAATTTGCAGAAGGCTACAAAGATCTCGCCAGAAACAGGAAGTAAATTGAAGGCCTCTATCACAAATGATACGATCTGGCATCCCGTGAAGCCTAAAGACATGCTTGAGGAATAGTTTGGCTAGTACCCTGGAAGATGGGATTCTCGATAACGGTACGAGATGAACCATCCGGGAGAAATAGTCCGTAATGACCCACACAAATCTATGTCCCTGTGAACATGGAAGATCACCCACAAAGTCCATGCCTACCACCTCCCATGGTCTATCTGGCACTGGTAAAGGATGCAAGAGCCCAGCCGGTCTCTGCCGTAATGGACGGTTGCGAGCACACGAGTAGCAGGAACCGACATATCTCTTGACGTGGCTGGCTAAGTGTGGCCACCAATACCACCTCTCCAGTAACTCTCGTGTCCGCCTAATACCAAAATGCCCACCCACCTTTGAGGTGTGGGCCCATGACAGTATATCATTCTGTCGATCAGGTGGAACAAAGGTCTTGCCCGGTGGGATTTGGTCTAACGTCACAGGGGAGAGCGTATGAAAAACCCTGGAGGGAAGGATAAGACAAGGTTCGTCAATCTTTTCCTGGGTAGAAAGCATAGAGCGAGACAGGGCGTCTGCCTTGTTATTCTTACTCCCAGACAGATAGTTGATGGAGAAGTGAAAGCGGGAGAAAAACAAGGACCAGCGGGCTTGGCGAGGATTCAGACGCTGAGCGGTTTGTAAGTACGTCAGATTCTTATGGTCTGTATAGACCTGGAAAGGATGTTTCTCTCTTTCCAGCAAGTGACGCCACTCCTCCAAGGCTAATCTCAAGGCGAGCAGTTCCCTATCCCCAATGGTATAGTTTCTCTCTGCCGGTGAAAAAGTTTTCGCAAAGAAGAAACACGGCCTTTTTCTACCTGCACCGTTCTTTTGATACAAGACCGCACCAGCACCCACTGAAGAGGCATCAACCTCTAAGAGGAAGGGCTTACTCTCATCGGGTCTTTGAAGAATGGGAGCAGTTGAAAAGTGTCTTTTTACTGCCTCAAAAGCCTGAGATGTCTCAGTAGACCAGGCTTTGGGATTAGCACCTTTCTTAGTCAAGGCCACCAAAGGGGCCACCAAAGTAGAAAAATGGGGTATGAACTGCCTGTAATAATTTATGAATCCTAAGAAGCGTTGCACCGCCTTCAAGGAATGAGGTTCGGACCATTGCAGGACAGCAGAGAGCTTCGCAGGATCCATAGCCAGGCCCTCTTGTGAGATAATGTAACCCAAAAAAGGCAATGAGGACTGCTCGAATACACATTTCTCGAGCTTAGCAAACAATGAGTGCTCCCTTAAACGGGAAAGGACAAGAACGACATCCTGACGATGAGTCTCCAGATCAGGAGAAAAAATCAGGATGTCGTCCAGATACACCACTACTGAGGATAACAGTAAATCCCTGAACACATTGTTTATGAAGTCCTGAAATACTACGGGTGCATTACATAACCCAAAAGGCATGACGAGGTATTCATAGTGACCGTCTCGGGTGTTAAAAGCGGTCTTCCATTCGTCACCCTTTCGAATTCGTACCAAGTTATACGCACCCCGCAGATCCAACTTCGTAAAAACTTGAGCTCCTCTCAGTCTGTCAAAGAGCTCCAAAATTAAAGGTAATGGGTATTTGTTCTTTATTGTGATTGCGTTGAGACCCCTGTAATCTATGCAGGGACGCAAATCACCCTCTTTCTTCCGAACAAAGAAAAACCCAGCTCCTGCGGGAGAGACAGACTTACGAATGAACCCCTTCTCTAAACTCTCTCTTATATAGGTCGACATGGCCTCCGACTCAGGTATCGACAGGGGGTAAACCCTGCCTTTAGGTGGAACCGAACCTGGGATAAGGTCTATGGCACAGTCATACGGCCTATGGGGTGGAAGAACCTCAGCACCCTGTTTGGAGAACACGTCAGCGAAATCCAGATAGGGTGTAGGTATGGGAGAGAGATCAGTAGATGCAACCGCAATGACCTTAGGTGGTAAGGGAAGACATCGGGACTGACATTTCGAACCCCAACTAATAATGCTGTCAGACTCCCAGTCAATGTGAGGAGCATGAGTCCGAAGCCATGGGAGACCCAGAAGGACGTCGTCTATACCCTCAGGAAAAACAAGAAAAGAAATCTCCTCTATGTGACCCTGAGGCAGGGAAAGGCGCAAGGGAACTGTCCTCAATGTAATGGAGTCAGACAACATAGTTCCATTAACAACACGGACAGGAATAGGCGCCTCTAACATGATAGAGGGAATATTGTGTCCCTTTACAAATCCTGAGGACACAAAAGTCCCGTCAGCTCCGGAATCCACAAAAGCCATAATAGGCCATGTATTCTCAGATAACGAGAGCTGACCTGGGATACAACACTTAGAGGGTGCAGAAAACGTCTCTAGTAACCCCCCTCTAATGGTTACTAGGCCAGGGAGTTTCCCTGACGACTAGGACACTTGTTGGCATAGTGCCCAGCCTGACGACATACGTAACATATAGGAGGACCAGACTTGCGTAATCTGGAAGACGTATGACCTAACTCCATAGGAGTGGGAAATGTTTCAGATGCTGAGGAAGATGGTAGTGGACCCTCAACAACTGAAATAGCCCGATGCTTAGGGCGTGAGGAAGAGACCTCGAGTCTACGTTCCTTATGGTGTACATCGATCCTCGTTGCTACTGTGATCAAGTCCTCCAGAGAAGCAGGGACCTCACGAGTAGCAAGAGCATCCTTGACATAGCCTGCCAACCCTCTCCAGAAGATAGGAATCAACACCTTCTCTGGCCAATCTAGTTCTGCCACCAGAGTTCTAAAAGCAATGGCATAAGAACTAGTGGATACCGAACCCTGAGATAGATCTAACAGTCTCAGAGCCGCATCATGGGTAACCTGCAGACCCATGAATACCGCCTTAAGAGCATCAAGAAAGTCTTGATGTCTCAGAGTAACCACATCAGAGCGCTCCCATAGGGGAGTCGCCCATTCTAAGGCTTTGTCCTGAAGTAAGGAGATGATAAAGCCTACTCTGGACCTCTCCGTAGAGAAGCGAGAAGAGTTGACCTCTAGGTGTATCTGACACTGACTAATGAAACCACGACATGATCTGGCATCGCCAGAATATCTGTTTGGCAGAGCAAGTCGAGGATCATGTGCAGATGTCACCATGGTCTGAGGTTTATCCTCTATACTCTTGAGCCGTGACTCAAGTACTTGTATGTAACGGTGTAACTGCTGATATTCTGCCATAACTTCCAGACCCTTGGCTCAGTCCTAATGTTAAGGGGGGCTGTCTGATAACCTAAAGGAGTATCAGACAGTCAGGGTCCACCGTGCAAAGACTCTGCTGCAGACTATGGCAGAGTGCAATACCTCTGTTAACTCACAGAAGGATATAATACGTAAGTAAAGCAATTCCTCCCTTACTTGGAGGGTGTGTGGAATGATCTCTGTTAATAATCACAGAGACAAAGGCAATGTGTGCGAAATGGCACCTACCTAGGTCCGCTCTTCTAGTGGTGAAAAAGAGACGAACAGCAGCGTAAGCCGCACAAAGCTCCTACCTGCGTTCGCTCCACTAGTGTGCGAGGACACGAAGCACTAGATATGGCACCTGCCTAGGTCCGCTCTTCTAGTGGTGCAAAAGAGACGAACAGCAGCGTAAGCCGCACAAAGCTCCTACCTCTGTTCGCTCCCCTAGTGTGCGAGGATACGAACAACTGCCAGACGCAGTATAAGGAACGTTACCCTAGCGGCAACGTCCACCTACGAGTCGAACCACAAGGCCCAGCCAGACCATGTGCCTCAGGCACCTGCCTATGTCCGCTCCCCTAAGAGGTAAGGATACGGACAGCAGCCGAAGCTGTAAGGTATAAGAACGCTACCCTGCCGGTAGCGCTCACCTAGCATAGACAGAGGAATGCCTAAAGGAGCGCGCACAGAGCGTCTACTCTTATGCATGAACCAAGAGGACTGAGCGCCATGCGGCGTGTGTCAGGGTCTTATATAGACTCTGTGCCTCATCCAAGATGGAGGACACCAGAGCCAATCCGCTGCCAGAACGACAGGAGTGACATCATGCTAGCCTATCACTGAGCAAGGCATCACAAGCACATGACCAGCGACCAATCGGTATAGAAGGTGTCAGAGACATATGACCTCGTGTCAGCGATGATGTCACCCGCACATGTGCAATGGCTCCAAGATAGGACTTAGTCTCTGGCGCTCGCACATGTGCAGTAGCAACAAATCTGGACTTAGTCTCCAGCGCTCGCACATGTGCAGTAGCAACAAATTTGGACTTAGTCTCCAGCGCTCGCACATGTGCAGTAGCAAGAAATCTGGACATAGTCTCCAGTGTTCGCAGCAACCGTAACAGTACCTCCCCCTCAAGGGCCCCCCTCCCGGCAACGCAGGTAATCTGCAACTAAGTCGGGAGCATGGACAGCCTCCTCAGGCTCCCAAGAGCGATGTTCCGGGCCGTAACCCTCCCAATCTATCAAGAAGAACCTGCGCCCTCTAACCATCTTAGAACCAACTATGGCTCGTACCTCATAGCTAGAGCGAGACGAATCAGAGGCAGGAGAGTGCACTTCACGAGCGTGAGGTAAAATAGCCAGCTTTAGCAGTGAGACATGGAATTTGTCATGAATCCTAAGATGGACGGGTAACTTCAATTGGTAGACTACAGGATTTACCTGTCGAAGAACCTCATAAGGACCCAGGAAGCGAGGAGCAAATTTGACAGAGCTCACTTTAAGTCTCACGTGTTTTGCAGAGAGCCACACAAAGTCCCCTGGAGAAAAGACAGGAGCCGGGCGACGAAACCAATCGGACACCATCTTCATACGGTCCTTAGCTGCTTGGATCGACTCTTGAGTCCGATCCCAAACCTCTCTGGCATTAGTTGCCCAGTCGGCCACAAGAGGAGGAGGTGCAGCAGCGGGAAACGGTACCGGTACCCTAGGGTGTTGCCCATTATTGAGTACGAACGGTGTCTGCCCAGTGGCCTCAGCCAGCGAATTGTTAATGGCAAATTCTGCCCAGGTTAGGAGGAAGGACCAGTTGTCGTGGTTCTCAGCAAAAAGTGTCGAAGGTATATAATCATAGATTGATTGGTACGCTCAACCAAACCATTGGTCTCCGGATGGTACGCCGAAGAGAGATTCAACTCAATTTGCAGAAGGCTACAAAGATCTCGCCAGAAACAGGAAGTAAATTGAGGGCCTCTATCACAAATGATACGATCTGGCATCCCGTGAAGCCTAAAGACATGCTTGAGGAATAGTTTGGCTAGTACCCTGGAAGATGGGATTCTCGATAACGGTACGAGATGAACCATCCGGGAGAAATAGTCCGTAATGACCCACACAAATCTATGTCCCTGTGAACATGGAAGATCACCCACAAAGTCCATGCCTACCACCTCCCATGGTCTATCTGGCACTGGTAAAGGATGCAAGAGCCCAGCCGGTCTCTGCCGTAATGGACGGTTGCGAGCACACGAGTAGCAGGAACCGACATATCTCTTGACGTGGCTGGCTAAGTGTGGCCACCAATACCACCTCTCCAGTAACTCTCATGTCCGCCTAATACCAAAATGCCCACCCACCTTTGAGGTGTGGGCCCATGACAGTATATCATTCTGTCGATCAGGTGGAACAAAGGTCTTGCCCGGTGGGATTTGGTCTAACGTCACAGGGGAGAGCGTATGAAAAACCCTGGAGGAAAGGATAAGACGAGGTTCGTCAATCTTTTCCTAGGTAGAAAGCATAGAGTGAGACAGGGCGTCTGCCTTGTTATTCTTACTCCCAGACAGATAGTTGATGGAGAAGTGAAAGCGGGAGAAAAACAAGGACCAGCGGGCTTGGCGAGGATTCAGACGCTGAGCGGTTTGTAAGTACGTCAGATTCTTATGGTCTGTATAGACCTGGAAAGGATGTTTCTCTCCTTCCAGCAAGTGACGCCACTCCTCCAAGGCTAATCTCAAGGCGAGCTGTTCCCTATCCCCCAATGGTATAGTTTCTCTCTGCCGGTGAAAAGGTTTTCGCAAAGAAGAAACACAGCCTTTTTCTACCTGCACCGTTCTTTTGATACAAGACCGCACCAGCACCCACTGAAGAGGCATCAACCTCTAAGAGGAAGGGCTTACTCTCATCGGGTCTTTGAAGAATGGGAGCAGTTGAAAAGTGTCTTTTTACTGCCTCAAAAGCCTGAGATGTCTCAGTAGACCAGGCTTTGGGATTAGCACCTTTCTTAGTCAAGGCCACCAAAGGGGCCACCAAAGTAGAAAAATGGGGTATGAACTGCCTGTAATAATTTATGAATCCTAAGAAGCGTTGCACCGCCTTCAAGGAATGAGGTTCGGACCATTGCAGGACAGCAGAGAGCTTCGCAGGATCCATAGTTAGGCCCTCTTGTGAGATAATGTAACCCAAAAAAGGCAATGAGGACTGCTCGAATACACATTTCTCGAGCTTAGCAAACAATGAGTGCTCCCTTAAACGGGAAAGGACACGAACGACATCCTGACGATGAGTCTACTGATCAGGAGAAAAAATCAGGATGTCGTCCAGATACACCACTACTGAGGATAACAGTAAATCCCTGAACACATCGTTTATGAAGTCCTGAAATACTGCGGGTGCATTACATAACCCAAAAGGCATGATGAGGTATTCATAGTGACCATCTCGGGTGTTAAAAGCGGTCTTCCATTCGTCACCCTTTCGAATTCGTACCAAGTTATACGCACCCCGCAGATCCAACTTCGTAAAAACTTGAGCTCCTCTCAGTCTGTCAAAGAGCTCCAAAATTAAAGGTAATGGGTATTTGTTCTTTATTGTGATTGCGTTGAGACCCCTGTAATCTATGCAGGGACGCAAATCACCCTCTTTCTTCCGAACAAAGAAAAACCCAGCTCCTGCGGGAGAGACAGACTTACGAATGAACCCCTTCTCTAAACTCTCTCTTATATAGGTCGACATGGCCTCCGACTCAGGTATCGACAGGGGGTAAACCCTGCCTTTAGGTGGAACCGAACCTGGGATAAGGTCTATGGCACAGTCATACGGCCTATGGGGTGGAAGAACCTCAGCACCCTGTTTGGAGAACACGTCAGCGAAATCCAGATAGGGTGTAGGTATGGGAGAGAGATCAGTAGATGCAACCGCAATGACCTTAGGTGGTAAGGGAAGACATCGGGACTGACATTTCGAACCCCAACTAATAATGCTGTCAGACTCCCAGTCAATGTGAGGAGCATGAGTCCGAAGCCATGGGAGACCCAGAAGGACGTCGTCTATACCCTCAGGCAAAACAAGAAAAGAAATCTCCTCTATGTGACCCTGAGGCAGGGAAAGGCGCAAGGGAACTGTCCTCAATGTAATGGAGTCAGACAACATAGTTCCATTAACAACACGGACAGGAATAGGCGCCTCTAACATGATAGAGGGAATATTGTGTCCCTTTACAAATCCTGAGGACACAAAAGTCCCGTCAGCTCCGGAATCCACAAAAGCCATAATAGGCCATGTATTCTCAGATAACGAGAGCTGACCTGGGATACAACACTTAGAGGGTGCAGAAAACGTCTCTAGTAACCCCCCTCTAATGGTTACTAGGCCAGGGAGTTTCCCTGACGACTAGGACACTTGTTGGCATAGTGCCCTGCCTGATGACATACATAACATATAGGAGGACCAGACTTGCGTAATCTGGAAGACGTATGACCTAACTCCATAGGAGTGGGAAATGTTTCAGATGCTGAGGAAGATGGTAGTGGACCCTCAACAACTGAAATAGCCCGATGCTTAGGGCGTGAGGAAGAGACCTCGAGTCTACGTTCCTTATGGTGTACATCGATCCTCGTTGCTACTGTGATCAAGTCCTCCAGAGAAGCAGGGACCTCACGAGTAGCAAGAGCATCCTTGACATAGCCTGCCAACCCTCTCCAGAAGATAGGAATCAACACCTTCTCTGGCCAATCTAGTTCTGCCACCAGAGTTCTAAAAGCAATGGCATAAGAACTAGTGGATACCGAACCCTGAGATAGATCTAACAGTCTCAGAGCTGCATCATGGGTAACCTGCAGACCCATGAATACCGCCTTAAGAGCATCAAGAAAGTCTTGATGTCTCAGAGTAACCACATCAGAGCGCTCCCATATGGGAGTCGCCCATTCTAAGGCTTTGTCCTGAAGTAAGGAGATGATAAAGCCTACTCTGGACCTCTCCGTAGAGAAGCGAGAAGAGTTGACCTCTAGGTGTATCTGACACTGACTAATGAAACCACGACATGATCTGGCATCGCCAAAATATCTGTTTGGCAGAGCAAGTCGAGGATCATGTGCAGATGTCACCATGGTCTGAGGTTTATCCTCTATACTCTTGAGCCGTGACTCAAGTACTTGTATGTAACGGTGTAACTGCTGATATTCTGCCATAACTGCCAGACCCTTGGCTCAGTCCTAATGTTACGGGGGGCTGTCTGATAACCTAAAGGAGTATCAGACAGTCAGGGTCCACCGTGCAAAGACTCTGCTGCAGACTATGGCAGAGTGCAATACCTCTGTTAACTCACAGAAGGATATAATAAGTAAGTAAAGCAATTCCTCCCTTACTTGGAGGGTGTGTGGAATGATCTCTGTTAATAATCACAGAGACAAAGGCAATGTGTGCGAAATGGCACCTACCTAGGTCCGCTCTTCTGGTGCAAAAGAGACGAACAGCAGCGTAAGCCGCACAAAGCTCCTACCTGCGTTCGCTCCACTAGTGTGCGAGGACACGAACCACTAGATATGGCACCTGCCTAGGTCCGCTCTTCTAGTGGTGCAAAATAGACGAACAGCAGCGTAAGCCGCACAAAGCTCCTACCTCTGTTCGCTCCCCTAGTGTGCGAGGATACGAACAACTGCCAGACGCAGTATAAGGAACGTTACCCTAGCGGCAATGTCCACCTACGAGTCGAACCACAAGGCCCAGCCAGACCATGTGCCTCAGGCACCTGCCTATGTCCGCTCCCCTAAGAGGTAAGGATACGGACAGCAGCCGAAGCTGTAAGGTATAAGAACGCTACCCTGCCGGTAGCGCTCACCTAGCATAGACAGAGGAATGCCTAGAGGAGCGCGCACAGAGCGTCTACTCTTATGCATGAACCAAGAGGACTGAGCGCCATGCGGCGTGTGTCAGGGTCTTATATAGACTCTGTGCCTCATCCAAGATGGAGGACACCAGAGCCAATCCGCTGCCAGAACGACAGGAGTGACGTCATGCTAGCCTATCACTGAGCAAGGCATCACAAGCACATGACCAGCGACCAATCGGCATAGAAGGTGTCAGAGACATGTGACCTCGTGTCAGCGATGATGTCACCCGCAGATGTGCAATGGCTCCAAGATAGGACTTAGTCTCTGGCGCTCGCACATGTGCAGTAGCAACAAATCTGGACTTAGTCTCCAGCGCTCGCACATGTGCAGTAGCAACAAATTTGGATTTAGTCTCCAGCGCTCGCACATGTGCAGTAGCAAGAAATCTGGACTTAGTCTCCAGCGCTCGCACATGTGCAGTAGCAAGAAATCTGGACATAGTCTCCAGTGTTCGCAGCAACCGTAACATGAAGGGCATGTGCTGCAAACTGAAGCCTTCAAAAAGGTTACAGAATTGGTAAATGGGGACAACTGTGCATTCAGTGATATGATTTCACTCATATTTATCCTAAAATAATAGCTCACAAGAAAACAAGAGGGAATGAAGGAAGAACAGCAACTTGTGCATTGTCTTCATTGCCCTGTGTCTGTTGGAGACCCTGAATTTATATAAGCAGTGGATGACACTGACATACGGAAAATGAAGAGAATGATACTGTCTATGACATATATCTGTCAAACTGGAATGAAGAAAATTAATGTACAAGGTCATCAAAAGCTCTGGTCAGCAAGCCAAGCTGCATACTTGAATGTTTTGGGGGTGGCAGGATTTCTGATATTAAGCAAAGAAATGTCTATTGTAAAGACATACATTTACATCCAAGCTATAAAAGAAAAATTGGGGATTACTCTGGTTTGCAAATGAAAGGGAATCCAAATTCAATTATAACCAGGGTAAGCTGTGTTACCGCCTCTGAAGCTTTCACTTAGCAGATGCCTACTGATTAACCAACTGACCAGAAGACTTTTCTCTATTCCCTGCCTGTGTCAAGGCCTACAACAATTAGCTGATGCAAAAGTATATCTAACTTGATAGACCAGATGTTCCATCTGCCATTACAACAATATGACATATTTTAGTCAGCAGAAATGCACTTTTTAAACAACTAAGTCCACTCATGGCTAGACTATGTTCTATGTCAATCAGATACCTTGAGGGCCAATCCCATGGATTTTGCGTTAGCAACTGGGACTAGTGGAAACAACTGGGCTAATTTCCTCTGGGTACTGACATGTCCAGCCTTAAGTGTACTGACTGGGAGGGGATTCAGAGTGGCCAGTGATATTGTCACACGCAACCAGACAAAGGTTTTTTACTACCAGAAAGGACAATTTTACATTTGTCCATATAAATCAGGCATGAATCCATGGCGATTTTTATTTATTTGCAGTTAATAAAAATTATTAGATCAACCGCACCAACTGTCTTCCCTGATTGTTGCTGTTCTTCCATATAATTTTGCAGCAGACATAACTGAAGGCTCATGATCATCCAGACATCTATGATCTGTCTATCAAGGCATCTATACTGTAATACTGCTGGGGATGCTGTCGCTGGATCTACCATACCAAACATCTCATTGACTGCTCCATCTTATTTTTATATGCTGCAACATCATTTGCTGTAACTGTCAGGGGACAGTCCCATCAGCTACAAATCTCCCTGCTGCTCATTGTGCTATTTATTGCTGTTGCATATGGAGCATCATTTCTGGGTACAGACTGATAAACATTTTCTTGCCTGTATAGTTTTCGTTTTATAGTATGTGGTTTCTGATGCCAAGCATGGCCATGTTAACCATATACAGTGGGGAAAATAAGTATTTATTACACTGACAATTTTGCAAGTTTTCCCACCTACAAAGAATGAAGAGGTCTGTGATTATTATCATAAGTACACTTCAACTGAGACAAAAAAAAAAAAATCACATTCTATTTTATTTAAATAATTAATTACCATTTTATTGCATGATATAAGTATTTGATCACCTATCAACCTGCAAGAATTCTGTCTCTTACGGTCTTATTTTTTTCTTTAAGAAACCCTCCCACCCTCATTACCTGTATTAACTGCACCTGTTTGAACTCATTACCTGTATAAAAGACATATATCTATGCAATCAATCACATGCCAACCTCTCCACCATGGCCAATACCAAAGAGCTGTCTAGGGACACCAGGGACAAAATTGTAGACCTTCACAAGGATGGGATGGGCTACAGAACAGTAGGCAAGCAGCTTGATGAGAAGACAACTGTTGGCACAATTATTATATAATGGAAGAAACATTTGATGACTATCAATGTTACTTAAGGCTAACGCGATGTTGTTGTGGTCACGGAATTTGTGACGCACATCCGTTCTCGTTAGTGACGTCTTTGCGTGTGACACATATGAGCGACCAATAATGATCAAAAATACTCACCTTATCGTTGATCGTTGACACTCTGTCCATTTCCCAAATATCGTTGCTGTTGCAGGTACGATGTTGTTCATCGTTCGTGCGGCAGCACACATTGCTATGTGTGACACCGCAAGAACGAGGAACCTCATCTTACCTGCGGCCGCCCGCAATGAGCAAGGAAGGAGGTAGGCGGGATGTTCGTCCCACTCATCTCCACCCCCTTCGCTTCTATTGGGCAGCCGCTTAGTGACATCGCTGTGACACCGAACAAACCGCCCCCTTAGAAAGGAGGTGGTTTGCCGGTCACAGGGACGTCGCTAGGCAGGTAAGTAGTGTGTCAGGACCGAGCGATGTTGTGCACCACGGGCAGCGATTTGCCCGTGACGCACAACCGACGGGGGCGGGTACACTCGCTAGTGATCTCGCTAGTGAGATCGCAGCATGTAAAGCAGCCTTTAGTCTGGGACTCCATGCAAGATCTCGCCTCTTCATGTAAGGATGATTCTAAAAAAGTTCAAGAATCAGCCCAGGACTAAATGGAAGTACCTGATTAATGATCTGAAGAGAACTGGGACTATAGTCTCAAAAAGTACCGTTAGTAACACACTATACCGTTATGGATGAAAATTCTGCAGGGCATGCATGGTCCCCCTGATCACGCCAAGACAAGTTCAGGCCCATTTGAAGTTCACCAATCACCATATGGATAATCCAGAGGAGGCATAGGAGAAGGATATATGGTCAGATGAGACCAAAATAGAACATTTTGGTATCAACTGCACTTGCTATTTTTGTAGGAAGAAGAAGGCTGAGTACAACCCCAAGAACACTGTCCCAACTGTGAAGCATGGGGATGGAAACATCAGGACAGGGCGACTACACAGTATTGAAGGAAGGATGGATGAGGCCATGTATAGCGAAATTTTGGCTAACAGCCTCCTTCATTCAAAAAGAACATTGAAGATGGGTGAGTCTTCCAGCATGACAGTGCTCCAAAAACAAACAAGGCAACTGAGGAGTGGCTCCGTGAAAGCATTTTAAGGTCCTGGAGTGGCCTAGCTAGTCATCAGACCTGAACCCAACAGAAAATCTTTGGTTTGAGCTGAAACTCAATGTCACCCAGAAGTAGCTCGAAAACCTACAAGATCTGTAGAAGATCTGTATGGAAAATTGTTCCCAAATCCCTGCTGCAGTGTGTGAAAACCTAGTCAAAACTACAGGAAACGTCTGACCTCTGTAATTGGAAACAAAGGTTTCTGTACCAAATATTAAGTTCTCTTTTCCTATTTTATCAAATACTTATTTGATGCAATAAAATGCAAATTAATTATTTTAAAATCATACAATAATATTTTTTGGATTTTTTTTTCTTTTGCTTCTATCTGTCACAGTTGAAATTACAGACCTATCCAGTCTTTGTATCTGGGAAAACTTGCAAAATCGTCAGTGTATCAAGTACTTACTTTCCTTACTGTATGTCCTTGCTTCCCACTGTGTTTCATACATAGTTCTGCACTACATTGCTATAGTCTGGGCACATGAGAAGTGTTTTGTATAGCTAACTCCTCCACCCCCAAGCGATGTTCTGTTTTTTTTCTCCCCTTCTTTCATGAGACAAACTGTTTTAATTTTTTCCTTTGTATAGCTGTATTAGGGCATGTTGTTTGCAAAATGAGTTGCACTTTGGAATATCACCATTCATTATACCACATAGTGTACTAAAAAATGGGAAAAAAATACAAATGTGGTGAAATTACAAAAACGTTCAATTCCACAGAAGTTTTGTAAGTTACTTCTTTACCATGTTCACTATGCAGTAAAACTGACCTAGCAATATGATTCCCCAGGTAACTATACGTATGTAGATATCAACAATGTATAGTTTGTATTTTATTTAAATGATGAAAAAAATTCTGAAAGAATTTTGCTTTTGTCGCTATTTTCCGAGACCATAGCATTTTCATTTTTCAGGATTTAGGTCTGTGTGAGGGCTTATTTTTTGTGCCCTGAGATGACATTTTTACTGATACAATTTTAGGGTAGATGCATTGTTTTGATTGTCTTTTATTGCATTTTATTGCAATGTTGTGGCGACCCAAAAAATGTAAATCTGGCATTTGATATTTTTTTCAATATGCCGCTTTTCAATCAGATTAATTTATTTTATATTTTGATAGATCTGACATTTCTAAATGCAGCAATATTAAATATGTGTATTTTTCATTGCTTTATTTTCATTGAGGCAAAAAGGGGGTGATTTGAACTTGTGTTTTTTTATTCTTTATATATTTCTTAAAAGTTTTTTCTTAATTTTTACAGTATTTTATGGTTCCTCTAGAAGACTTGAAGCTGCAATCATTTAATCGCCTGTGCTATACAGAGCAATGCATCAGCATTGCTTTATATAGCAAAAATCATCTCCTATGAATGCCAACTCGCAGCCAGCATTCACAGGAGGATCATGATGTCAGGCATGGGAGTCATCAACAAAAGCAGGGGCTGTCATCAACTGTAATGACAACCCCTAGGTGCACCTCGATCAATTTAAGAGTGTCCTACGGCAGTATTAGTGGAAAGGAAAGGAAGGATTCTTCTGAGTGTAAACAGATGTGATCTTCCTTACCTTATATTCTTTTCTCCAGATATTCATAGATGGTAAAAGTTGACTGAAAAGATAAACAAATGTACATAACTTGTATATAAATGTGAAAGAATTGAAGGTGTAACTGGCTTAGTGGGAAACACAGTAGCCTATGCAAGAGTTTCTATGCTCCCACCATGTTTGCTTGGGTTTCCTCTGGGTATATCAGTTTCCACCCACACTTCAAAGATATACTGACAGGGAATTTAGATTTGTAGTCCCAATGGTGACAGTGATGAAGAAGTGTGCACAGTTCTGTGGAATTAATGATGCTATAAGTAAAATAAAGAAAATGTATTATTTTGGATACTTTGTGACGCAACACAGAGAAATATAAGAAAAAAGCAGCCAAAAGAAACTACTTTTTAAACAAATGTAAGTTCAAAGACATTCTTTTTCCCATAGCATTTTTTTAAGATGCATTTTATCACTTTCAGTATGTGCAAGTTGAGCTCATTTTTCTTTATCATTTAACAGCTGATGCCTGTGATACTATATTTTCAGATAATCGAGCTGTAGTTTTTAGTCAGGATTCAGTGCGGCAGATTCCAGTGTAATGTATGCAGGCTCAGTAGTGGAAAATGATTTCATCTCATCTTGTGGAGTAATTCCGGTGCATACCTCACAAAGACTAAGGCTTAACGTTAATAGTGTGATTGTGATTCATGGCTAGTCACAGTTGGTATCAATTTAGATTTGGTACTTTGTTTTGGGTTTAACTGTAAAAAAGGAAGCTTTTAAGCAATACATCAAAATAGAAGTATTTCCTAATGGCAGTTTTATTTTCCCTTTAGAAAAATTGGAAATGTAGCAAATAAAGTACAACTTGTGTTGAGCTATTAGCTTTCCACAAGTGAATGATAAATGATTCATTACAACAAATGCTTTTGTACAAAGGCAGAAAATCATTTGGTTTGGCTTCATTATTATAATAAAGTTGCTTATATTTACCAGGGACGTTATTTATTCTGTTGCATTTTTCATAATGATGCAGACAATGAATAGGTATGACTGGGAAAATGAGTTTCTTGAAAATGCATTAATTTCCAAATAAAGTAGAAATAAAATTAAAAGTGTTTCGATTTAGTCTTTGGAGATGACTTTTTCAAGTTTTTATTGGTAGATACCGTATTTTTCGGTTTATAGGACGCCCCAGATTATAGGACGCATCCCAAATTTAGAGGAGGAAAATAGGAATAAATAATTTTTAATGTTAAAATGAGGGTTTGATTTTTAATCCTAGTGTGTCTTAATTCTAATGCTAACCGAGGGAGCGGCAGTGGTGGAGCGGCTCAGGAAGGTCAAAGGAGACAGGGTCAGTGATGCTGCAGGCTCAGAGGAGGGGGTGTTGCATCTTAGGAGGGTCAGTGGACAGATGGTCTGCAATACTGTAGCCTTGGGTGTGTCGCGGCAGCAGGTGCCATTGATCTGCCAGCATGCTGTGGGGGTGTCACTGCAGTGGAGTGACTCAGGAAGGTCACAGGACAGGGTGTCAAGGTGTCCATGCAGCAGTGGGCACACCTGATCTGACTGCGGACTCCATTGAATCACCCATGGTTGATGCAATAGACTTTAAGGGTACCTTCACACTTAGCGATGCAGCAGCGATCCGACCAGCGATCTGACCTGGTCAGGATCGCTGCTGCATCGCTACATGGTCGCTGGTGAGCTGTCAAACAGGCAGATCTCACCAGCGACCAGTGAACAGCCCCCAGCCAGCAGCGACGTGCAAGCGACGCTGCGCTTGCACGGAGCCGCCGTCTGGAAGCTGCGGAGACTGGTAACTAAGGTAAACATCGGGTATGGTTACCCGATGTTTACATTAGTTACCAGTGTGAGCAGGGAGCAGGGAGCCGCGCACACTGAGCGCTGGCTCCTTGCTCTCCTAGCTGCTGTACACATCAGGTTAATTAACCCGATGTGTAATGCAGCTACATGTGCAGAGAGCAGGGAGCCGCGCACACTGCTTAGCGCTGGCTCCTTGCTCTCCTAGCTGCTGTACACATCGGGTTAATTAACCCGATGTGTACAGCAGCTACATGTGCAGAGAGCCGGAGCCGGCAGCACAGGCAGCGTGAGAGCTGCGGAGGCTGGTAACTAAGGTAAATATCGGGTAACCCCCTTGGTTACCCGATGTTTATCTTGGATACAGCTTACCTCAGCTGTCAGACGCCGGCTCCTGCTCCCTGCTCGCTTCATTTGTCGCTCTCTTGCTGTCACACACAGCGATCTGTGTGTCACAGCAGGAGAGCGGCTTTGAAGAAAACGAACCAGGGCTGTGTGTAACGAGCAGCGATCTCGCAGCAGGGGCCAGATCGCTGCTCAGTGTCACACACAGCGAGATCGCTAATGAGGTCACTGCTGCGTCACAAAAAGCGTGACTCAGCAGCGATCTCGGCAGTGAGCTCGCTGTGTGTGAAGCACCCCTAAGACAATGGACACAGAGGTAGTGCATGTGCAGAAAGGCCTCCGTGGCCATTTTATGTAAGTCCATCAATCTGCATCAATCTGCACATACGCCACCTCCACAACCATTTGAAGTTCATCGTGATAAGCACAGATGATTCAATAGAAGCCTCAGCATAAATAAATTGTTTGCAGCACCTTGGGTGAAATCCTAAATCCAGGATAAGGGATGAAAGTCAAATCCAAGGGATCCTTTTGGTTACCATGTCACAGAAGAAAAGTAAACAGCATCCCAGGTTTTTTTCAATTTTTCTTTAATCCAGCAAGTCAGGCAAATAGAGGCCGCAGCTGTATCAGGTACCCTCAATATCGCTGACCCTGCCTCCTATGACCCCACTCCAACACCGTCGCCCCAGTATGCCATATCTGCATTGTAGGATGCACCTCCATTTTACCACAAAGTTTTGGGTGAAAAAACGTGTGTTGTGTCTTACAATCCCAAAAATATTGTAGTGGTAGTGTAGTGTGTTTAAAAACAAAACAAAAGCTGAACACTTCTTTTCTGTATTTACCTTTAAAATTTTCCTTTTCAACTATGGTACAGAAGAAAATCTTTGTATTAAGTATAGTTCTGTATGTATTGCTCTATTAATTTTGTTCAGGTTACTACCAGATTAATGATCAAAGTGCAAAAAAAATAGTTTTTCCTGTCTACTTATTTCTATCACATAAAAATGCCATGTTGCATATCCCAGATGTTCTCTGTACAATATATAGGGTGCCACCCTGTGGAGAATAATCTCTACATACTTGCATATAAACTACATTCATACTAATCATATACATTACAATAACACAGATATACTCCCAGTCCACACAGACATGGATATATAAATATAAATGCTTACTAAATGAATAGACTTTCACTTACAGAAACTACATGCAAAGGAATTGATTTTACACTTTTTTGTTTATAGAATCATTGCCAAAAGTGTTAGCACTCTTGAAATTATAACAGAAAATTAAGTACTTCTCTCTTAAATTTATTGCAATTACATGTTTAGCTACACATGTTTATTTCCTTTGTGTGTATTGTAACAAAAAAATAAATCTAAAAAATGGCAACTTGGACATAATATCAAACAAAACCCCAATAATGGGAGTGACAAAATGATTGGCACCTTTCCAAAATTGTGGGTAAACAACTTTGCTTTAAGCATGTGATGCTCACTTAAACTCACTTTGGCAAGTAATGTGTGGGCAATATGAAAATCACACCTGAAACCCTATAAAAAATGAAGTTGACTTAACTTTGCCTTCTGTCTTTGCCACACTAAGCATAGAAAACAGAAAAAGGAGAAGAAAACTGTCTTAGAACTTGAAAACAAAAATTGTTGAAAAATATTAACAAATGCCAGGTTACAAGTTATTCTATAAAGATTTTCATGTTCCTTTGTCCATAGTGTGCAACATAATCAATACGTTTCCATTCCACTTTGGCTAATCTCAAAAGACGAAGATGGCAGAGAGAAATTGATGAAAAGTTGAAAAGCAAGATAATCTAGACTGTGGTGAAGCAGCCCCAATAAAGTTCAAAAGAAATTCAAGCTGTACTGCAGGTTCAGTGTGCATCACTATCAGTGTGAACTATCTGTTGACATTTGAATTAAATTAAACCATATGGCAGGAGACTCAGGAGGACCCCACTTCATATACAAAGATTATAAACAAAAGCTAGACTATAGTTTGCCAAAATGTACAGGAGCAATCCAAAATCTTTCTGGAAAAGCATCTTGGGGACAGGCAAAACTAAGATAGAGCTTTTGTTAAAGCCCGTCATTCTACTGTTTGCCAAAAATGGAATGAGGCCTACAAAGAAAATAACATATTACTTACAGTCAAATATGGTGTAAGTTCAAAATTGTTTTGGAGTAGTCGTGCTGCCACTTGCACTGGGTGCCTTAAATTTGTGCAAGGCATTATGAAAACTGAAAATTATCAAAGAATTGTGGATCACAATGTAGTGCCCAATGTCAAAAATATAGGTTTGTGTCTAAGGTCATGGATATTCTAGCAGAGCAATGATCCCAAACATACTTCAAGAAGAACCCAGATATTTATGGAAACAAAGCGCTGGAGAGGTTTGAAAAAAACAGCAATGAGTTGAAATCTAAAACTCATTGAACACCTGTGAAAAGATCTTAAAATTGCTGTTAGAAGAAGGTAACCTTCAAATATGAGAGAACAGGCGCAGTGTCCAAAAGAAGAGTGATCCAAATTTCCAGTTGAAAGGTGTAAGAAGCTTGCTAATGGTTATAAGAAGAAATTGTTTGCAGTTATTTATTCTAAAAGGTGTGCATTCAAATATTAACTTGAGGGTGCTAATAATTTTGTCCAGGCTGTTTTGGGGGGGTTTGGGTAAAATTATGTCCAATTTGCCTTTTTTTCTCTGTTTAACTTATGTTGTTCCAATAAACAGAAAAATAAACATGTGTATAACAAAAAAAATAAAATTTCTCATTTTTAAAGCATTCTTACTTTGAAACATTTTTTAAATACTTGCATAAAACGTTTGCGCCGTATTGTGTAGATAGGTGTAAGCTGTATAAGTGTGGTGAACACTCTATATCAGGGGTCCCCAAACTGTGACTTGGGAGCCACATGTGGCTCACGGGCCTGTGATGTGTGGCTCGCAACTGTTTTAGTACTAAGTCTAGCAAAATCTGTAAAGAACAGGTTTCCAGATGGTAAATTATGTGATTAGCCCCACAGAAAGCAGATCTGAATAGCGTTAGAAACCTCTGGATCTTGGTCTATTGCCTCTGTGGGATTTCTTTTAAAAGCTATGGCTGTCACTATTGCCGTAATGGGGGCTCTGGGTGTCACTACTCTGATGGGGGCGGGAGCTGGATGTGGTGCTCGACCTTCTGTCAGTACTGGATGTGGCTCTCAAGGTCAAAAAGGTTGGGGACCTCTGCTTTACATTGAGTCCCTGCCATGATAATGAATTAGTGAATTAAATCTGTAAAGTCAACTTTTAGTGTTTGCTTACCATGATTTTAGGATTTGTTTACATACCATCATAAATAATAATAAGAATTATTCCCCTTCAAGGAGAATGTGTCGTCAAAGAATTAGAAGGTTTTGATCAGCTTTTTGTTTTACATGTATTGTCTTCTACACTGGTCATTGGGGCTTTTTTAGACTCATTCTTCCTGTCTTTTCATAGACAGTGTTCAGCAGGCCTTTTAGTATCAGAGGCAGGGCTACAATAGCAGGTAAAATCTAGATACACAGCTTATAGCAACAAGTTTAACATTTGCAATGTGATGTCATAGCTGACCTCGTACTCACGCCTTTTAAAATGACTTAGCACCCATTCTTTAGATGCTTCAATACAAAAGATAGGTTTAAGGTCTATTTATTGCTCCTAATACACATATAGAATTCCTGAAACAACTGGAAGTTACAGCCTTTTAGAAAATCCTAGTTGGCCAGTGTTAAAATGACAACATTTCTTTACAAATTTCATTTAAATGTAAAAACCCTATTCTTTAACAATTTTGCCTTGCTAAATTGAAAATGTCCTAGCTTCCAGTCCTATGCCAAATCGCATTTTTTGTTCATTTTATATTTGAGCATGGTTCTTTCTTTGAATTTAACATACTCAAATAATTGGTATTTTTCACAAATTTTTCTGTAATGTACCAGCTAATGAATGTTTAGTCATCATTATTCCTTCACAAATATTTCCACAGAACATTACCAACTATACGTTCCAGAATCTGCGCAAGTTGGCTCGGCTGTTGGGAAAATCAAGGCTATTGATGCAGATGTTGGACTTAATGCTGATATCAGGTACTCCATTGTCAATGGAGATGGTGTGTTCTCCATATCCACGGATAAAGAAACAAGGGAAGGAATTCTTTTGCTTAAAAAGGTAAATGCTTAACTTTGATTATGTATAAAGTTTAATTAAAGTAGCTCAGAAAAATTATTGTTGCTTTTTTTACTTTATGTTAAACGTACTGCACTGGTATTTACCAGCTTAATGATAAAAGATGGTATGGAAATGTTGCACTAAATCATAAGTTGTCTTTGTATATAAAATACTGTATCAAGAAGAAACAAAATAGTACTGTAATAAATTTGATTTTAATCTTATAATTTGTCGTCAAATAGTTTTATATGTGAGACATTCTCTGCTGAGTCAGATTTATTATTAATACATTATTTATTATTCATTTATAAGATAGTATCTTTAATAATTTACTAGACTTTTACTTCCTGGAATTTTTATAATTTGGAACTTCAATTTCGTAATCCGCCCACACAGACTTGCTTGTGTAATTTTGGTATAAGGGAGTGCTATCATTATCAAATAGATTTTCTCCTTTAGACATTGCAGGTGATAAGTAAAGTTTATATTATAGTATATTATAAAGTGAATTAAAACTACTATTCAGTTTTGTAGAATTCAAGCAGTTAAACAGCATGTTGGAACATAATTTTACCAAAAAGGTTGGAGCTATTTTTCTGCTAATATGGTATTATGATGTTTGGTTATACTGTATATGTTCAAGGATGTAAAAACTGGCCATTCAAAATCCTATGCACATACGTGTATTAAAAGGGATTTCTTTTCAGGACAAATCTTACCTAAAATGGTCCTCTAACAGTATAAGGTATTTGTCATCTGTGAGCACATTCAATAAGATGGCAGCTTATGTAATGAGGGACTGGACGTATTCCAAAACCAAAGGCACTTTCTTGTAATTTCTTTCTACTCTGGCCACAAGATGAAGATCCTGACCAAAGAATGTTGAGCAGTGATGAGCAAGTGTATTAGTTACTATTCACTACTCGCATGGATAGTATGGTATTCGGGTTACTCATTGCATTGCGCGTTCTTGTGTACTCATCTAGCGATATTCGGATGTCCCGCCCAGCAGGTTTGGCACCTGATTTGCAGCCACTAACCATGTTGAGCTTTATAACAACAGTAATTCCGCAGCCATCTTGGTTGTTTGGCTGGCCACTCAGCGTCATAGGGTCTATGAGAGAGAGAGAATTCAGTTTCATCACTTTCCCATCCATTTCATCCTTTTCCACAGGCCCCGGACCTCTATTTTGGGTCTAGCAGGAAATTATTCGCATTTCCCATTGACTTGCATTCTACTCGTTATTCGGAACGAATACACGAGTATTACAAAGTACGCATTACAATTGTTGCAATTATGAATATTTCGGTACTCGCTCATCTCTAATGCAGAGCGAGCGAAGAACTCTCTAAGTACGGAAGGGATTAATATTATCATTGATGTTGTTACACAATCTTTATTCTTATCATTGATGTTGTTACACAATTGTTATTCTTTTTAGGCCCATTTCTACAGATGGGTTGGAGAAACTTTGCATGCTGTGTTTAGATTGTTGTAAAAATCTTTTTTTACCTGTAATAATTTCAGTATAGTTAGCTGAAACTATTCACAAAAGAGCAATTTGCAGCCAAAAGATGCAATTTATAATTTTTTTCCACATGTTCAATTTCACAGTTCATGCAAATTAATACCTTATGGAGATCATTAGAAGTGCACATATAATACGTGCTGTTATAAAAATGAGGATATTTCTTTATAAAACTTTTAGCATTATGAAAAGCAAATTAATCTATACAAGGTAGAAAATAAAACATTTAACATGAAAACACAAAGATATTTTTTGATCTCTGACCTCAGAGCCTGGAAATACTTGTTTCCTATAACATACAACAGTCAACCCTATGTGATAGCCTTTGTATCCTCTTTATGCTGAAAGTGAATAAATCCACTAGATCTATGTGTTTCTTTGAGTTTTTATGATATCACCAACCAGCTGACAACAGTTCAGTTACTGAATATAAACAGCATGGCTTTGAAAGCTATAGTAGTCCTTAAATAAAAATAGAAAAAATCCTTTAGATTTTATCAGATTTTAAAATGGATTTGTGATGCCATGTCTGCTTATACACTGTTCTTCTAAACAATATATATATATATATATATACGTATATATATATATATATATATATATATATATATATATATGTATATATATATATATGTATATAAAGTGTTCAGCATAAATGAGTACATGCCATTTGAAAAATAAGATTTTAATCAATATCTCATGTATCATTGAATACCAGAACAATTTTAAGAATTTAGACAAAATTTAATTTCATAGAACATTTTTTTAAATCAAGAACATGAAGTAATGTTAATATTTTAACTTTCATTCCAAAATCTTCACTTTTACGCAAACTAGTTGATGCTAAAATGAATGGATGATCCTCAGCCTCATGATTTTTAAGGACATCACCAAGTCTTTTAGGATTGGAATAAAGAAGTTGGCGACATATTGTAACATCAATCTTTTTTCCATGGTTTAAGACTTACTTATTTTAGATGTTGGATGGAAAGTGATGCTAAACTGGTCTTTTCAGAATTCCACATAGGAGTTTTGGTTATGTTCAGATCAGGAGACATACTTGAGAAGTTAATCACTTTGACCCTGTTCTTCAGAAATGCAACAGATGTGTATTTTGTTTCATTGTCAAGTTTGAAAAGTCTACCAAGGGACTGGAGTGATGGTGGCGTGTTTTCTTTCAGAAAAGAGTGGTACATCTGTGAATAATGATTGTTGTTAATGTTGTCTGTGTGAGTGCTGTTCTGAAGCTCCCTCTGGTGGCCAGAAATGGTAGTGGAGCTGAATCTGAGCCTGTGACTGAAATAGGTGTCGGCATTAATTGGGAATTGGGGGAGTCCTATTACAGACAAGTCTGGTCTATATAGGAGAGCACTTTGTGCTTTACAGGTGCTGGTTATAATTGTATTTTTCTCTGTCTCTGTTCCTCGCCTGGAGCTTAATCCTTCCCTGTATCCCTGAGCAAGATTTCTGCAAATAAGTTTTCAGTTTTTGCCTTGCTTCCTTGTTTACACCTTAGGGTGTTGTTTTTCCTTGTTTTGCTTTGTATCTATATTCTTGAAGGTGAAGTTCTATTTCTCTTGTGTTGTGAGCATGGGGGGTTCCCCCTGTGCTAGCTCTCCTGCAGGCAAAGGGATTGTATCCCTGTCTAATTTGATTATTTGCTTTTCTGTATTTTGTGTTCTTTTTTGGTATTTTGTTCTCCCATTATTTACAGGAGTACCTGATATAGTAGGGCTGAGGTTGTATTACCTCCAGGGCCATTTTTACTATCAGGAGTTTGGTATTTTTCTATAGGGATTTTGTACTGACCACAATCAGTTCCTTTCCTTTACTTTGTATCTACTCAGTTGGGCCTCGCCTTTGCTAAATTTATTTTTCCTATCTGAGTATTGTCTTTTCCTATAGCACCATAATCTTTGTATGTGAGGGGCTATCTACTCCTTTGGGGACTACTCTGAGGCAAGGTAGATTTCCTCATTTCATTCTGTGAGGCGTAGCTAGTTTCTCAGGCTGTGATGTGGCGTCTAGGTGTTTAGAAATGCTCCACAGCTACTTCTAGTGTGGTCTGATAGTTAGGGGATTGCGGTCAGCCCAGGTTCCAGCTACTCCTGTTTCTTGGTGTTTTTCACCAATCAGAGTTTTTTGTAATCTTCCACGCTTACCGGATCATAACAAATAATAGTATCAATTACATGTAGCTCCCCGATACCAAGAGCACTCATGGAGCACCACAGAAGGACACTGCCAGCACCATGTTTTACTGTAGGCACCATAGTACAACCTTGCACTGTTAATGCACAGATTTAACAGAAACAGTCAATTACTGGACATGTTATTAACAGCTTCAGTCACTTATTGTCTGCAGCACTCACATGTCCATTCCCTTCTAAACAGAAAGCAAGAAAAATTGGGGCGGAAGTTAAGGGGGAGTTGGAATCTACTAGAAAAATTATACAGGGAGTTTGGTAGGTAAGTATTCTTTTTTTGATCATGATATTTTGCTTTTAAACATAAGAAGAATTTTACATTCCTGTTAACACTGAAGATTCATTGTTAAATCTAATCTGTAACATACTAGCGATTATATTTGGCTCACTACTATGTTTTCTTCCTTTCTAATCTCTGGGATCTATTTATACATTATCTCTTACAAATATGCTCATACAATGTAAAAGCATCATAAGTACCGGTTTCAAAATTGGAATCCTCCCCACTTGGCCTATTTCCTCAAACTAATACACTACATAAACACTTCTTGTGGCTTTTGTTATCTTTACCGTAGTTTATGCAACTGCGTAAACACTGCAAACTTTTTTTAAGCAGACAAAAGTTGGCACAATGGCTTAACATGGCAACTCAGTTGTTAGCTCTTTTGCTTTACAGCACTGCGGTCTTGTATCAAATCCCATCAAGGACAACATTTCAAGGAGCTTGTATGTATTTCCTATGTTTGCATGGGTTTTCTGGTTTTCTTCCTCACTCTAAAGATATGCAGATAGAGAACTTAGACTGTGAGCCCTAATAGAGATAGTGATGATAATCTCTGTAAATTTTTGTGGATATTGAATACTCTATATAAGCAAACCATATTAATAATGATAAAAATAGTGAGATAGGTGGGGATTCAGTGCTGAAGTGCTTATGCGTTTTTCAGACACAGTCATAGGATTTTTCTGCAGTTTCCATTAAAGGATTTACCTTTTTTCAAATTTCTGCAATGAATATTGAACTCTATGGTAGTTGTATACTATTCATATCCACGTAGCTTCCCCTGGTCGTGGCTTTATCATTTCTGTTTTTTGAGCTTACTGAGGAAGATTTCTCAGGTTACCAATAATTATGCCTGTATTTTGGTGTTAATAAATGCATTAGAAAAAAAAAATTCTGACCACATTTATGAAGATTCTTAGCGTCTTTACTGACATGTGCTGTTATATTTCGCAGAGTGTTACAAATCTTAGTCACTATTGAAAAAGGGACAAAAACCAATGCCATGTCCAACCACATCACAGGACACATTAACGTTTTAACCCCTTTGCAACAAATGAGAAAGTGAGCCAGCACCACTCTGGTATAGACAGGAATCTATGTGCCATGTACCAAAATACATAATCACTATTATTAGAGAAACTGCACACTGCACCAAAGTAACCCCAAATAACAATATATATATATATATATATATATATATATATATATATGTATAGATATAGACGTAACTAGACATGAACATGTAAAGTGCATATAGAGTTTATTTAATTACAGCAGAAAAATAACACCATTAAAATAATTTAAAAATAGAGTATAGACTCAGTATCAAGAGGCAGTCTTCATAAAATATCAAACAGTAAGATTGTACAGATATGTCATAATAAAAAACACCTGGTATGACTTTGTATAGGGGTGTATGGTTATGCATAAATTTACACAGAGATGTCCATGCAGATACATGTATCCAAAACTACCTACACAACAACCCACATGAGCATGAAAATGCGATGAATACAATAGTGTAGCATAAATATAGCCATAAGCATGTAAGGTCTACCACAACAGTGCATGCAGTTGTATGCAAAAAAAAAAGGTTTTGGACGAATGTGATCAATATATGATCCAAGGCCTCATGCAGAGATTCCCAAAAATTACAGCAAAGTTCAGTGGGTCAATAGGGACCACATGTACACCATGATACCTCACAATTAGACACGAGGATAAGGATGAACATGACAAACTGATCCAAAACAATGATCATATCGATAGCTTGTTTTCAGGTACGTATAGACACTGATGTGTGAATTAGGCCTCAGCTAAAGGTCCAGTCACACTAAACAACTTACCAGCGATCCCAACAACGATAGGGATCGCTGGTAAGTTGCTAGGAGGTTGCTGGTGAGATGTCACACTGCGACGCTCCAGTGATCCCACCAGCAACCTGACCTGGCAGGGATCGCTGGAGCGTCGCTACACGAGTTGCTGGTGAGCTGTCACCAGCAACCAGTGACCAGCCCCCAGCGCCGCGTGGAAGATGCTGCGCTTGGTAACTAAGGTAAATATCGGGTAACCAACCCGATATTTACCTTGGTTACCAGCGCACGCAGCTACACGTGCAGAGAGCAGGTAGCAGCGCACACTGAGCGCTGGCTCCCTGCTCTCCTAGTTACAGCACACATCGGGTTAATTACCCGATGTGTGCTGCAGCTAAATGTGCACTGAGCAGGGAGCAGCGCACACCGCTTAGCGCTGGCTCCTTGCTCTCCTAGTTACAGCACACATTGGGTTAATTACCCGATGTGTGCTGTAGCTACACGTGCAGAGAGCAGGGAGCAGCGCACACTGCTTAGCGCTGGCTCCCTGCTCTGCTAGCTACAGCACACATCGGGTTAATTAACCCGATGTGTCCTGCAGCTACATGTGCACAGAGCAGGAGCCGGCACTGACAGTGAGAGCGGCAGAGGCTGGTAACAAAGGTAAATATCGGGTAACCAAGGACAGGTCTTCTTGGTTACCCGATGTTTACTGTGGTTACCAGCCTCCCCAGAAGCCGGCTCCTGCTGCCTGCACATTTAGTTGTTGCTGTCTCGCTGTCACACACAGCGATCTGTGCTTCACAGCGGGAGAGCAACAACTAAAAAATGGCCCAGGACATTCAGCAACAACCAACGACCTCACAGCAGGGGCCAGGTTGTTGCTGGATGTCACACACAGCGGCATCACTAGCAACATCGCTGCTACGTCACAAAAGTTGTTCATTAGCAGCGATGTTGCTAGCGATGTTGCTTAGTGTGACGGGGCCTTAAGGCTTTTAAAGACAAATGCCAGTTATGAAATGTAGCCAGTAGCCACAGGTGGAGAGAGCTCATGTCTTGAGCCCCATCCACACATTAGGCTTCATCCTGGCAATTCTTTTGTTAATGTGGTAAGGTATTAAAAGATCACTTCATCGATTAATAAAAATTATTGAAACACAAAAGATCACTTCATAGTTTTAGGGTTTTTTCCCTTGTGTTTTCAATCAGTAATGTGAGTGCTTTACTCATTAGTTCCTTCTACATTTCATCCTTTTTTTTGCACTGCTTGACTCCTCTCTTGCATGATATCTCTAGAAATTTGACTAGCCAACTCACACAGTAAAGCCTATGAGAGTATCATTCTGAGTCTCATCAACCTATATTGAGAATGAGACTTCTGGTCCACATAGAATACATTGCTGTGTGGGACAGCTTGTCACAATTGCAGTCACATGATAAAAGTGAGCAGTGCTTGAAATGGCAGAAGGTAGTCATGAGTAGACATTTACATGCACACATCGTACACACATTACTGATCGCTAACTGAGGGTTAATTAAAAAAAACATCCCTCAAATGGTTATTTGCTGAGTAGTGCCAATTTTACATTTTTTAAGGTGCCTGCAATTGCATGCAAACTAAGTAGATTGTGTTATAAATAGTTGAAGTGCATATATGTCTCAAAAATAATTCTTAATCAAAATTAGGGGTTTCATTAAACCAGAATTACTAAACTGAATCTTTGATCACTAGACAATGATGTACGTGCTTGGCTTTCTTACAGTCTGGCTAAAGGAACATCTAACTCAAAGCTTTCCAAATGAAGATGGCACATCTCCAGGCCTTGGCAGCCAGTCCACTCCATTTTGCTGAAGAGAATACGTTTGTTACAATTTATGATAATATGTTCAAGGTGAATGCAGAATAGACACCACTCAACATAATGATACAAGGGTACAACAAGTTGAAAAAGCTCATAGCCTAATGCCTCAATATTTAGTTGTGATAGAGAAAGAAATATTGGAATGTAAATATTACAATTAACAAGTAAAAGTCCAAACTTTTTTCAAATATAGAACCTGTTTTGTTTTCTTAAAGCAGCGAATAACTAACAATGCCCATATATGTGTAGATGGGTCAATATAGTAAATTATGAGCTAAATTTATATATTTCAATCCGTGAAACACACATCACTGCTGTGAAATGGGACATTATCAGTGACATCTGTTTCGGGAGCTTAACTGGTCTTTGATCTTTTGCTGCTTGCCATGTTCTCTCATTTCATTGCGCACATACAATGCACCATCTTAACAGCTCATAACTTTTCTTTAGAGCCTGTCAGGAAGTGCAATGTCAGTAAGCAATCAATAGAATATATTGCATGGACACATACAAAATTGATAACCAGCACATGCTCCGTAAAGCAGGAACTAGCTCAGCCCGTGAAACAGACGTGACTGATGATGCTTCGCCCTATGTTAGGAACAGTAGATGCTACATGGTCCTCAGTCCTCACCCTCTCATGACGTCCTGTTTGAGTATCCCAGCATGCAGTGGGAATTCTCAAGCAAAACGTCATCAGACATACAAAAAAAACAGAAGACAAATGTTACAGCAGAAAGGAAATGGTAGAGAATTTGTAATTGACGTATATTATAAAAGTGATCAGGGATTATTAAATCTAGTCTTAGACATGGTAAGGTTTTCATATTTGAGAGAGTTAGGTACTGTACGGATTTGGGTACACCTTGTCATGGTGGGATGGCTTTGCCCTTTTTTGGTCAGAAATTACTTGGTGCCCTATGTTTATTTATATGCATTATTGATTTTTACATTTTAACAGCATTATATATCTCCATAATAGATTTATCTTGGGTTTTGTTTGTTTAATGGCCAGTGAGAACATGCTGTTAGTATGTGCATGAATAGCAACTCATGCCCCGTTTCATTTTTTTTGTTTTACTTTAGTCTACTTTACTCTGTACAAATAGGGTGCATCCCCCTTGTCACTGAAATGGTCATTTAATCAATAATGCTTCCTATTGGCTGGGTATCTATAGTCGAGACCAAAGTTAGGTTCCCGGTATACAGAGATTACCTTGCCGTGGTGACCGGGCTCATATGCATTGGCCAATACATATGCGAAATATCTATTTTTTTTAAATATTCCTATAACAGTAATGAAATAAAAGAATGCCTTTATTCATTGTTAGCATTTTAGTGTGCAGCTGTATATGTTTTGTATTTATAATGTGCTTTCAGATACCACCTATTCACACCTGTCAGATGTGCAGATAAGTTTTTTTTATATTTTCATAGTCAGTACCCAGACACGTTCTGCCCTTATTCAGATTGAGGTCTGTTCTGATACATAGTAAGGATTTAATATTAGAGACTGTTAGGCACCGTCCTAATTTGGGTACACCTTCTCATGGTGGGAAGGATTTGTGCTTTTCTTGTCAGAAATGGTGTTTCCTGGATGCACTCTGTTTATTTATATGCATAATTGATTTGTAATTATTTACAGCAGAGTATATGTCCACATTATTTTTAGCTTGGGTTTTGATTATTAAATTGAATAGATAAAATTTAGTATGAAATTCACATTTGGTTCAGACCATCCCATTGAAATTCATTGTCTGGTCCATGAAGCCATTTAATTGTTTCGTTTTCACAGTATGGTCTGTATATTGTGTGTGACCTTGGTATTAATTATGCATTATCAGGCTTATTCCTGGAAGTCACTGCAGCAGTACTATTTCGTGCATGAAGCATCTTGAATGTCATTAGCAGGATGCCCAAAATTCTCTTTTCTTTAACCCAAATAATAATCAATTTGTATCATTTACACCTAATTATGATACCTAACAGCGGGAGTTAATGAATAACGCCAAAGAATGAGAATTCCCATAGTTCAATGTATTTATTACTTTCCTCTTGTTATATTAATTTTAGAAAATATTTTAAAACAACTTTTTGAAGGGATGTTGATTTTTTTTGAAATATTTCTACATGCCACTAAAGAGTTTTGGACTAGAATTGCTAATTGTTGAGGTCTTGATCCAATATCTACAATAACCCTAAATAAACACCAAAATGTTAGTGCATTAAAAATATGGTAAAAATATAAAAATGTTAACCTACAAACAAGTAAACCACAGAGGGTGCCACAATAGCAGTTATGGCTATTTTTACACTGTGTACCTTGGGTGTGTGCAATGAAAAAGCTTGTCCCTTGTCATATCTTTAAACTTGTCAAGAGCTGGATATTGACTAAAAGGGCCACTTAATATGGTGGTAAAGGCCGCTTTACACGCTGCGACATCGCTAGCATCGACTATCGATGTCGCGTGCGGTAGCACCCGCCCCCGTTGGTGGCACGATATGTGGTGATCGCTGCCGTAGCAAACAGTATCGCTACGGCAGAGTCACAAGCACATACCTGATCTGTGACGTCGCTGTGATCGGCAAACCGCCTCCTTTCTAAGGGGGCGGTGCGTTCAGCGTCACAGCGACGTCACAGCAGCGTCACTGAACCGCTGCCCAATAGAAAAGTAGGGGCAGAGATGAGCAGCCGGAACATACCGCCCACCTCCTTCCTTCTTTTCCGGTGGACGAAGGTAAGGAGATGTTTGTCGTTCCAGCGGCGTCACACATAGCGATGTGTACTGCCGCAGGAACGACAAACAACATCTTTACTGCAGCAGCAACGATAATTGGGAAGAGGGGGGGTATGTCACCGAAGAGCGATTTTGAACGTTTCTGCTAGGATTCAAAATCGCTCATAGGTGTCACACGCAAAGACATCGCTAAAGCAGCCGGATGTGCGTCACAAATTCCGTGACCCCAACGAGATTACTTTAGCGATCTCATAGCGTGTAAAGTCACCTCTATAGTGGTCTCCTAAAAAGAACCACTCCTTGGCCAGGTCCTTTCTTGAGGGATATCTGGCTATTTTCTGTGTTGAGACTCCTAACAGAGGCTCCATGGACCTTTTTGATTTGCATATTTCCCAGGGGGCAATGCACCTAGGATTTCACTTTGTTGAGCGCCCTCGCTGGCTGACGGCAGTGTTTTCTGGCTTGTCTTCCTGAGATCAATGAAAAAGCTTTAGGCACATACAGTATATATGTTTTTAGAGCCCTTTTATAGTTTAATTTTAGTATCTGCCAGACAGAATAGTATGCATACCTTTCTTTCTGTATAGGTAAAGGTACAGATCTAACAATTTATAAATGTAAATGTCTGGTGTGCCTTGATTACTTATTTGCCAGAGAATGCATTTGTATACAAACTGTGTGGAGTAGAAGCTTCAACTAATGGTATATAGACGCTATGATACGGTAGCGACATAGAGCACTTTGTTACAGTTTACATACACCTCGCTCAAAGTTTATGGATTTTTAACAGAGTAGACTACTGGTAAATACAGCACTTGCAAATTATTCCTAAAATATCTAATTGTCCTATAATTGTACCCAAAAGGTTCAAATTCATTAAATTTAAATGTTCATCTTTACAATAAAAGTCCACATCCATTAGAAATCTGTTGAAATTCTTACACATTATTATTGCAATTACATACTACATTGCTTATTGGAATTGATTACAAAATAATTAAATTAATATATTTTAAAGGCTTATTTACTGAACAGGAAAATTAAATCACAAAAGTAACTATTATTCTCCTTTTAGCTGGTTAAAGAAGTAATGATTTTTACTTGCAAGAAAATATCCAATTTATTTCTTCCAGCTTCTATATTTCTCTAATTAATGTACATGTACATTATTATTAATCCACTAATGCATTAGTAAACACTTTGTTTCAGCTTTGCTTATGCTTTCAAGCTAAAATATAGTAGGAACCCAATGTATTTATAGATGCTAGTCCTTTTCTGACAACTAGAGATTTAATTTCAGTGCTTAATATTTTTTTTTCTTTTTCTTTCAAAAGTAATTTTTCTGTCAATAGAGCTGTCTTGTGTTATGTGTATATTTTTGAAGGTTGAGCTGTCATTTTGTATTTGTACCATTTTGGGGTACATATGCTATTTTGTTTGCTTTTTTAGCATTTTGGGGAAGGTGCAAATACAAAAAATGACAATTATAGAATTTACATTTTTTTCCTTTAGCCTATGCATTCAAATCATGCTATTTTTTTTACAAATTAGACTTTTGTGGACATGGCAATAACACATTTTATATTTTGTATTTCATTTTTTTAGCCAAAGAAAAGGGAGGGGGTGATGAAATGGTTACAGTTGTTTTTTTATTTTACAGTCTTTTTAAAGGAACTAGAGCCTATGATTGTTTAATAACTTGTACTACATATTGAAATACATGTGCTTAAAGCTATTGGCAACATGGTGTGATGACTCAGAATTTGGCCACTTTTGTGGGGGTGAACTATTCTTAATTAGGCCAGATGTAGTCTTTTGTTTGTTAAATCAAGAGAAGTTATTAGTCATTGTCTCCTGGCAGACTGATCAAAGCTCTATTGTCTGTAAATATGTACAGTATTCCCTCAGCCCTTCTGACTACATAATTCAGACAAAAATTATGCAGTTGGATTGAACTTGTGACCAATGAGAGGGCAACCATCTCCACCAATCCTGTAAGATAACTCAGTAGTATAAAATGGTGTTGCTTTTGCATATCTTGCTGTGCTTAGTCAGCTTCCTAAGTTTACTACTATCTCTTCCCAGTGTGCACCAACCAAAGGTGGGGTGCTGCTGGACTGCATTAGTTGTCCATTGAAGCCCCAAAGCCACGGAGATTATAGTCTCTTGTGAGCCAGAGGAAGGGTGAGACTATGTTGCTTGTACTATTTTGTGTTCTTGCTGAGAATGTAAAATATGTTTTTGCCTGTTTGTGAACCAATAAAGTCTTACCAATGTGTTTTTACCTCATCCTGTGTTGTATGAGTGGTGTTTTTCCCACATTGAAGGAGTGCGAGCGTTCAGTGGTATGGACCTGGCCCATGCAGTCTTTCTGAAGATAGCAAGACCAGCAGACGAGATCACCCACTGACCATTGTGTCTCCACATATGGGTCTTGATTTTAACAAACAAACAGAACAACACAATCACAATGCAGGGCAGAATGGCTATTATGGGCATTGGATTTGTACTAAAGATTGACAACAGCATTGAAGTATTTAGATGTAAATGCTGATTGCACAAGAAGGTATTGATAAGTAGTTGGCCTTGAATATTTCTACTAAATAAAAATAAATCCTGTTACTGTGGAAAAGAAGTACTGTCACTAATGTACATGCTAGGCCCGCTCATTTCATATGCATCCTAGGAGACCTAAACTGATCACAAAGTGTGCATGGTGTAATAAATAAATAAATATATACCGTATTTTTCGGACTATAAGACACACTTTTTTCCTCTTAATGTTGGGGAAAGTAGGGGTTGCGTCTTATAGTCTGAATGTAGGGCTGCGGGGAATGAGGGTGCTGTGGTGGAGTGGGTCATTGGTGGCACGATCAGGCTGTAGCTGCATCTGCCGTGATCACGTGGGCTCATTTCATATGCACACCCACCCACCATCCCATCATCTCTTAGCGCTGAAGCCGGCGCTGACATGTGGGCGGGATGATGGGTGGGGAGAGCACGCATAGTAAACAGCCGGCCCGCGTGATCACCCTTGGCAACTACAGCCAGGAGTGATCATGTGCGGCTATATTCACTGCTCCCTGTGCATCATCATCAGCGCGGGGGGCAGTGAATAAGTACGGTATACTCACCGGCCCCTTATCCCTGCAGCTTTGTGATGTCTTCTTTTCTGCCGCCCAGCTAATCTGTATAGAGAGCGGAGAGCACAAGGATGATGTCATCCCTGTGCACACCGCTAGCCTCCACACACGTTAGTGGGCGGCAGATAGGAGGATATTGCGATGCTGCAGGGGAACCGATCAACACAGGTCAGCGGCGCTGCTGCTGACACAGACAGGAAGATGATTGATGCTGCAGGGAGTGAGGAAAGGTGAGTATAAATGTTTATTTTTTTCTGTGCCATAGGATACAGGCCATATAGCAGGCTGGGGTATATAGCAGGATGAAGGCATATACTAGGATGGGGGTATATAGCAGGATGGGTGAATATGAGCAGGATGGGGTTATATATCAGGATAGGGGCATATTATTATTATTATTATTATTATTATTTATTTATAGAGCACCATTAATTCCATGGTGCTGTACATGAGAAGGGGTTACATACAGAATACATATACAAGTTACAGTAGACAGATTAGTACAGAGGGGAGAGGGCCCTGCCCTTGCGGGCTTACATTCTATAGGATTTTGGGGAGGAGACAGTAGATAGGGTGTAGATTGGGCAGCAGCTCCACACAGTATTGGGGCGACAGCTCCGCATGGTGGTGGGGCGGCAGCTCCGCACGGTGGTCGGGCGGCAGCTCAGCGCGGTGGTCGGGTGGCAGCTCCGTATGATGATGAAGCAGTGAGGTCATATAACAGGATGGGGGTATATTATGAGCAGGATGAGGGCATATGCCAGGATGGGGCTATAGAGCAGGATGAGGGTATATATCAGGATGGGGGCATATAGCAGGATGGGGGTATATAGCAGGATGGGGGTATATTATGAGCAGAATGGGGGTATATAGCAGGGTGGGGGTATATAGCAAGATGGAGGTATGTAGCAGGATTGGGGTATATAGCAAGATGGGGATATTTATCAGGATGGGGGTATTTATCAGGATGGGGGTATATAGCAGGAAGGGGGTATTTATCAGGATGGGGGCTATACCAGGATGAGGGACATATATGCAAGGATGGGTATTATATAACAGTGTGTCATGACCACATTTTTTGCTTAAAATTTTATTTTCCTATTTTCTTCCTCTAAAACCAGGGTGCGTCTTATGGTCCGCTGCATCTTATAGTCCGAAAGATACGGTAAATTTGACGATGTTTCATTGGGGTAGCGATACGCGTTGGGTTTCTTTCATCAGGCATCTTACCCCATCATTTAATGTGTGTTCCACTGATTTTTCCAGTTTACGGTAATCCATCAATGCTCATTTTTTATGTTATACAAAATATTTTGTCACTATATCCATTTGGTATTGTTTTATTTACACTTTGATGAATTATATTATTTATTAGGATATTATTATTTATATATCTTTATTTGTGCACATAATTTTCATCCATAATTATTTACCTGCCTCTTATTTATGTACATGCATAATTTTATTTAGTTATTGGGACATTATTGCTATATATATTTATGCCTGATGTTTGGGAATTATTTGAATTATCATATATATCTCCTGTCTGATATTTATATTTCTAACTTATTTAAAATATGTTTGTGTTTGTCAATGTTATTTTTCTAATTAATCACATCCATTTAATTATTATTAATGATCAGTGTGCACAAAAATACTCGGGTTCTCATTATGCAAATCGCAGAGCTCCGCTTTAGTAATGAGCCTAGTGTAAAGGCCGCTTTACACGCAGTAACATCGCTAACGTGATGTCGTTGGGGTCACGGAATTTGTGACGCACATCCAGCATCGTTAGCGACGTCGTTGCATGTGAAACATACGAGCGACCGCTAACGAGCAAAAATACTCACCTTATCGTTGATCGTTGACACGGTGCTCTATTCCCAAATATGGTTGCTGTTGCAGGACGCAGGTTGTTTGTCGTTCCTGCGGCAGCACACATCGCTATGTGTGACACCGCAGGAACGAGGAGCATCACCGTCCCTGCGGCTGCCGGCAATGAGGAAGGAAGGAGGTGCGCGGGATGTTCGACTTTCTCATCTCCGCCCCTCCGCTTCTATTGGGCGGCTGCTTTGTGATGCCGCTGTGACGCCGAATTAACCGCCCCCTTTAGAAAAGAGGCAGGTAAGTAGTGTGACGGGTCCGAGCAATGTTGTGCGCCACGGGCAGCGATTTGCCCGTGACGCACAAACGATGGGGGCGGGTACGCACGCTAGTGATATCGATAGCGATATCGCAGCGTGTAAAGCGGCCTTAAGTCAATGGGAAATTTGAGCATTTTTCTGGAAGCCCCTAAAAGAAGCGATATATATAGCCTTGTACTTGAGGAGCAGTGTGCAAATGAACTTTCAATAGGAGGATAATTGTCTCTCCATTGACAGCTATAGATCAATAGATTGCAAATATTTGATATATAAATAAGCCTTACAACAAGGTAGCAGAACACCTTTTAATAAGAGTGACATGACATGACATGTCATGTCACTATAATATTAGTTTAGTAAAATTCTATTGTAATCCTGTTCACACATACAAGCACTTTTGGACAGGTATTTCAGCCATCTAATGTTTTTTTCCTATCTGGTGCATATCAAAGCAAAACGTTTTCCATTACCAAAACCTTATAGGAGATTTGTACTTTTTTTTTTAAGTCATAGTATTTATTTTCAGTTTTTAGGGTACATTTAATTTTGTATTTACTTTATATAAAAAAATGAAAAAAAAACCCCAAAACTTTAATCAATCAAGTTGTTTTTTTTTGCATTTATGGCTTTGACATGATATCTTCTTAACTTGATTCTATTGGTCAGTAGGAATGCAGCAAAATGTCTTTCAATAATTTTTGCTGCATGAATATTTCATTGTAAAAATATTTTGTTTTTTATTTTGGCCTTGTAGCAGTACCATAAAGATGTGCTTGACATATTTAGAGGTAAAATGCAAAATCAACAGTTTTGAGGAAAAAAAAATAATTATATATAACACTTAAACAACAAAATGGTGTTCTAGTGTTCCATTTATTTTTTTTAGCAGTATGCCGTATTTTTCGGACTATAAGATGCTCCGGACCATAAGACACACCTTGGTTTTAGAGGAGGAAAATAGGAAAATAAAATTGTAAGCAAAAAATGTGGTCATGACACACTGTTATAGGGTGAGGATCTGCTGTTGACACTGTTATGGGGGTAATGTCCCCAAATTCTCTACTAAGGTACCTCATCTTGGTAATAATCCTCCTGCCTTGTATATGATCCCCATCCTTGTATAAATGTCCCTCATCCTGGTAAAGCCCCCATATGGATAAATACCCCATCCTGCTATATACCCCCATCCTGTTATATACCCACAACCTGCTATATAACCCCATCCTGCTATATACCCCATCCTGCTAAATACCCCCCATCCTGCTAAATACCACAATCCTGCTATATACCCCTATCCTGAGCTATACACCCATCCTGCTATATACCCCCATCTTGCTCATAATGTACCCCCATCCTGCTATATACACCCATCCTGCTTTATACCCCAATCCTGCTATATACCCACATTCTGCTATATACTCCCATCCTGCGATATGCCCCCACCCTGCTCATAATATACCACCATCCCGCTATATACCCCATCCTGCTCATAATATATCCAATCCTGCTATATACCCCCATCCTGCTCATAATATACCCCCATCCTGCTATATGCCCCCACCCTGCTCATAATATACCACCATCCTGCTATATACCCCCATCTTGCTCATAATATATCCCATCCTGCTTTATACCCCCATCCTGCTATATACCCCCATCCTGCTATATAGCCCCATCATGCTATATAGCCCAATCCTGATATAGACCCCCATCCTGCTCATATACCCCCACCCTGCTATATACCCCCATCCTACTCATAATATACCCCCATCCTAGTATATGCCCTCATCCTGCTATATACACCCATGCAATTATATGGCCTGTATCCTATGGCACAGAAAAAATAGACGTTTATACTCACTTTTCCTCACTCCCTGCAGCATCGATCATCTTCCTCTCTGTGTCAGCAGCAGTGCCGCTGACCTGTGTGGATCCGTTCCCCTGTGGCATCGCGGTGTCCTCCTGTCTGCCGACCCGCTGATGTGTGTGGAGAGCGCGCACAGCGATGACATCATCCCTGTGCTCACCGTTCTCTACACAAATCAGCTGGGCGGCAGACAGGAAAACATCGCGATGCTGCAGGGAACAGTGAGTATTCCGTACTTATTCACTGCCCCCCGCGCTGAGGATGATATGATGATGCGCGGGGGGCAGTGAATACAGTCGCACATGATCACTCCAGGCTGTAGTTGCCAGGGGTGATCACGAGGGCCGGCTGTTTACTATTCGTGTACCACATACCCTTCATCCCAAATCAGCTGTCTGCGCCGGCTTCAGCACTGAGACATGATGGGCGGGAGGATGGGTGTGAATATGAAATGAGCAGGCCCATGTGGTCAAGGCAGGTGCAGCTACAGCCTACTCGTCATGCCGATGACCCGCTCCACCACAGCACCCTCATTCCCTGCAGCCATGCCCTACATTCAGACTACAAGACGCATCCCCCACTTTTCCCCAACATTTGGTGCGTCTTATAGTCTGAAAAATACGGAATATATTTATTTATTTCTTACACCATACACACTTTGTGATCAGTTTAGGTCTTCTATCTCTGTGTGGATGAGTTTTGATTTCTATCACTACACTGTAAAAACTTTACAAATCAAATAAATTGAATTTACGCCAACCTGCTTGTTTTAATAAAATTGACTTGAAGTTAATTCTCTGTGGAATGATCGTTTCATCTCCAATGCTGACAAGACAACTACAATTTGCAATTGTAATGTCACAATGGACAGAAAGCAGCAAGAATCTGGCTACTGTGGTAATTTAATCTGTCTTTAGTTTAGAAGTCTTTTTCACTCATGTTGGAGAACAATACCAAGGACCAGGGGCATTCATAATTAGTGAAAGACAGGTAATTATGTCATCTTAATATTATTATTATTATTATTATTTATTTATAGAGCACCATTGATTCCATGGTGCTGTACATGAGAAGGGGGTTACATACTGAATATATATACAAGTTACAATAGACAGACTATTACAGAGGGAAGAGGGCCCTGCCCTTGCGGGCTTACATTCTATAGGATTTTGGGGAGGAGACAGTAGGTGGGGTGTAGGTGGGGCGGCAGCTCCGCACGGTGGTGGGGCGGCAGCTGTAGTGGTGGTGGTGAAGCAGTGAGGTCATTGAAGGTTATAGGCATTTCTGAACAGATGAGTTTTCAAGTTCTGTTTGAAGTTTGCAAGTGTAGTAGATAATCTGACGTGTTGAGGCAGCGAGTTCCAGAAGATTGGGGATGCTCGGGAGAAGTCTTTGAGTCGGTTGCGTGAGGAGCGAATGAGAGAGGAGGAGAGATGGAGATCTTGGGAGGATCGGAGATTGCATTTTGGGGAGTAGTGAGAAATTAGTTCAGAGATATACGGAGGAGACAGATTATGGACGGCTTTGTAGGTCAGTGTTAGTAGTTTGAATTGGATACGGTGAAAGATTGGGAGCCAATGGAGTGATTTGCAGAGAGGAGAAGCGGGGTGGTATTGAGGGGAGAGGTGGATCATTCGGGAGCAGAATTAAGGATGGACTGGAGAGGGGCGAGTGTGTAAGCAGGGAGACCACAGAGGAGGATGTTGCAGTAGTCGAGGCGGGAGATTATGAGGGCATGCACTAGCATTTTTGTAGTTTGGGAATTGAGGAAAGGGCGGATTCTGGAAATATTTTTGAGTTGAAGACGGCAGGAGGTGGTGAGGGATTGGATGTGTGGTATGAAGGACAAGGCAGAGTCAAAGGTCACTCCGAGACACCGAACTTTGTGTGCTGGGGAGAGCGTGATGTTATTTATTGTAATAGATACATCAGGTAGAGAGGGTAGGTGAGATGGGGGAAGATGATCAGTTCAGTTTTGGCCACAATGAGCTTTAGGAAGCGAGAGGAAAAGAAGGAAGATATAGCTGATAGACACTCTGGGATTCTGGACAGCAGAGAAATGACATCTGGACCAGAGAGGTAGATCTGAGTGTCATCGGCATATAGGTGGTACTGGAAGCCATAGGACTTTATGAGTATAATAAAAAAGAGTTCTTTACAGATAGAGCAGTCAGACTGTGGAATGCCCTACCACAAGAGGTAGTAATGGCAGACACTATAAAATCACTTAAAAAGGACTGGATTATTTCCTCAGCACCCATAAAATTGTGGGTTATAGATAATTTAGTGAAAGAAATGTATATTTGGTGGAGAAAGGTTGAACTTGATGGACCTAGGTCTTTCTTCAACCTATGTAACTACTAGAGTTGAGTGCGGTTCGTGGTTCGAGGTTCTCCAGTTCTAGGCTCGAGTGATTTTGGGGGCTGTTCGAGATCGAACTAGAACTCGAGCTTTTTGCAAAAGCTCGATAGTTCTAGATACGTTCGAGAATGGTTCTAGCAGCAAAAAGCAGGGCTTTTTACAGCTACAGTGTGCAGGAGCCATCGCTGGCAGCCTGCCACAAGCTGGTAACCAAGATAAACATCGGGTATCCAAGCAAAGTGCTTTGGTTAGTAACCCGATGTTTATCTTAGTTACATGCAGGAAGCCCACACTTCCCCGCTCAGCTCGCTCCGCCCCCTCCTGCCCGCGGCATGTATACATACACACACACACACACACACACACACACACACACACACGGTCCCGCTCGGCTTACCTGCGGTGATGAAGTCCCGCCATCCCGACCTCAGCGCTGTCACTGTCCTCCATGGCCGCCGCTTGTCACATCACCTCTCGCTTCCGACCCGAGACTGACTAGCGGTGACGTCACGGGCCTCTCACGATACTTGGTGTGAAGGCGCCGGTCATTGAACTCAGTGACAGGGGCTGTCAGTGTGCTGGAGATCAGCGCAGGTAATGTACCTCGCTGACAGCAGCACTTGTCATCCCCTGCAGTGACCTGGGCTGACCCATTGATGTTAGCTCAGGTCACTGCACTGCTCTCCCAGCCAATGGGGAACATCCTGCTCTTCATAGACTGGGACAGTGTGGATCGTCATGGCAACCCCTTGGATTACACCAGACCTGGATTTGTTTTTCATTCTAATAAATTGGTTAAAGAGGGAATGTTTTGGGGAGTGTTTTTTGAAATAAAAATGTGGTTGTCGTCTATTTTTTTTTATTACTGACTGGGTTGGTGATGTCGGGTATCTGATAGACGCCTAACCTCACCAACCCCAGGGCTTGATGCCAGGTGACATTACACATCTGGTATTAACCCCATATATTACCCCGTTTGCTACCGCAACCCTTTTTTTCTCCACTTTTTCTCCACTTTTTCTCCATTTTTTCTCCACTTTTTCTACATTTTTTTCTCCATTTCATATATTACCCCGTTTGCTACTGCACCAGGGCGCGGGATGAGCTGGGGCGAAGCACCAGGATTGGCGCATCTAATGGATGCGCCACTTCTGGGGCAGCTGCGGCCTGCTATTTTTAGGCTGGGGAGAGTCCAATAACCATGGACCTCCCTAGTCTGAGAATATCAGGCCCCAGCTGTCTGCTTTACCTTGGCTGGTAATCCACTTTTTCTCCACTTTTTCTCCATTTTTTTCTCCACTTTTTCTCCACTTTTTCTCCATTTTTTTCTCCACTTTTTCTCCACTTTTTCTCCACTTTTTCTCCATTTTTTTCTCCACTTTTTCTCCACTTTTCTCCACTTATTCTCCACTTATTCTCCACTTATTCTCCACTTTTTCTCCACTTTTTCTCCACTTATTCTCCACTGTTTCTCCATTTTTTTCTCCACTTTTTCTCCACTTTTTCTCCACTTTTTCTCCCTTTTTTTCTCCACTTTTTCTCCACTTTTTCTCAACTTTTTCTCCATTTATTTCTCCACTTTTTCTCCACTTTTTCTCCACTTTTTCTCCATTTTTTTCTCCACTTTTTCTCCACTTTTTCTCCACTTTTTCTCCACTTATTCTCCACTTATTCTCCACTTTTTCTCCACTTTTTCTCCATTTTTTTCTCCACTTTTTCTCCACTTTTTCTCCACTTTTTCTCCACTTATTCTCCACTTTTTCTCCACTTATTCTCCACTTTTTCTCCACTTTTTCTCCACTTTTTCTCCATTTTTTCTCCACTTTTTCTCCACTTTTTCTCCACTTTTTCTCCACTTATTCTCCACTTATTCCCCACTTTTTCTCCACTTTTTCTCCATTTTTTTCTCCACTTTTTCTCCACTTTTTCTCCACTTTTTCTCCACTTATTCTCCACTTTTTCTCCATTTTTTCTCCACTTTTTCTCCACTTTTTCTCCACTTATTCTCCACTTTTTCTCCACTTTTTCTCAATTTTTTTTCTCCACTTTTTCTCCATTTATTCTCCACTTTTTCTCCACTTTTTCTCCATTTTTTTCTCCACTTTTTCTCCACTTTTTCTCCACTTTTTCTCCACTTATTCTCCACTTTTTCTCCACTTCTTCTCCACTTTTTCTCCACTTATTCTCCACTTTTTCTCCACTTTTTCTCCATTTTTTCTCCATTTTTTCTCCACTTTTTCTCCGTTCTTTTTCTATGGTCGGTCTACCCATTAGCTCTGCCATGCATACTGTAGCTCTACACCTACTGCACATGTTACTTTATGATTGACATCTCTTTCGTACCAGAGCTGTCTAAGTCTACTCTGACCCCATATTTGTCATTACTATATTGTCCTTGTACTGTATTATGACATTTGTATCATGTGTTTCATTTCTTGCTGTGTTGCAATTTTTTTGCTGCATCCCAATTGTACCTCTACATTGTTCGAGTTTATGTTATTGTTCTCTCACTCTTATGTGATACTGATTATTGTCATTTTTCATGATTACATGCAGATAAGTCCAATCTGACGAAGGCTCAGGCCGAAACGTCATTTGTAACTTGTTTTGGACAAAAACATATATGCTTATGAAAAAAAAAAAAATTCTTAATACGGACCAATAAAGAGTGATTTTGCATTACTATCCATTGTGACTTACTGACTTAGTCTGGGAGATATAGAGTGCCGAGGTTACTCACTAATTTTATCTCATATTACCTCTGAGCACCTATATACCAGTGAGCAGAGCTTCCTCTACAGTAGTTCTCCTGATTAGGCATGCCCTTACCTCATGAGCAGGGCATTGCAGCTTTGGTAGCAACCATTATGACATGGACTCTGCTGCTGTGGACCCGTGGAGAGTGAGTGCAGATTCATTGCACCCACACTCCTCACATGAAGGGTCCGCACTCCTAGAAAATGGGGGATACGTTCCCTGAGTGTCTCCCCCCATATTCTAGACGGTCCAGAGTCGTCGTGGGACCCCTTTATTTTTTTTCTTACAATAAATTGGTGAAAGAGGAAATGTTTTGGGGACTGTTTTTTCAAATAAATTTCTTTTGTCGATTTTTTTGTTTTTGTTAGTACTGACAGTTTATGATGTTGGGTATCTAATAGACGCCATGACATCACAAACTGCTGGGCTTGATCTCAGGTGACTTTACAGCTAGTATCAACCCGATTTATTACCCCGTTTGCCACTGCACCAGGGCACGGGATGAGCTGGGGTGAAGCGCCAGGATTGGCGCATCTAGTGGATGCGCCACGTCTGGGGTGCCTGCGGCCTGCTATTTTTAGGCTGTGAAGGCCCAATAACTATGGACCTTCCCACCCTGAGAATACCAGACCACAGCTGTCCGCTTTACCTTGGCTGGTTATCCAATTTGGGGGGGACCCTACTTTTATTGTGTAATTATTAATATTTATAAAATAATTATAAAAAAGAGCCTGAGGAGACCTCCACATTGGATCCCCAACCACGGTAAAGCTGCCAGTTGTGGTTTTCAGGCTACAGCCGTCTGCTTTACCCTAGCTGGCTATCAAAAATGGGGGGACCCAACGTCATTTTTTTTTTTAACTATTTTTTAAATAGAAAAAATTAATGGGCTTCCCTGTATTTTGATTGCCAACCAAGGTAACGGCAGGCAGATGGGGGTGGCAACCCATAGCTGTCTGCTTTATCTGCGCTGAGAATCAAAAATACCGCGGAGCACTACGTCATTTTTTTAAAGATTTATTTTTACAGCACTGTGATGTCCAGGAATCAAAATACAGGGAAGCCCATTTTATTTTTAGTTATTTAAATAAATAATTAAAAAAAATATATATGGGCTCCCGCTGCATTTTTTGTATTGCTAGCTAAGGGTAATCCAAGCAGCTACTGGCTGCTAACCCCCACTGCTTGGTGTTACCTTCACTGGCAATGGAAAATCCAGGGAAGCATTTTTTATTTTTTTTGCCAAAAAACTACAAAAAAAGGACGTGAGCTTCGCCATATTTTTGTATGCTAGCCAGGTATAGCAGGCAGGTGCTGGAAGAGTTGGATACAGCGCCAGAAGATGGTGCTTCTATGAAAATGCCATTTTCTGAGGCGGCTGCAGACTGCAATTCGCAGCAGTGGGGCCCAGAAAGCTCATGACAACCTGTGGTGCGGATTCCAATCCCCAGCTGCCTAGTTGTACCTGGCTGGACACAAAAATGGGGCGAAGCCTACGTCATTTGTTTTCTAATTATTTCATGAAATTCATGAAATAATAAAAAAAGGGCTTCCCTTTATTTTTGGTTCCCAGCCGGGTACAAATAGGCAACTGGGGGTTGGGGGCAGCCGTACCTGCCTGCTGTACCTGGCTAGCATACAAAAATATGGCGAAGCCCACATAATTTTTTCAGGGGGCAAAAAACTTCTGCATACAGTCCTGGATGGAGTATGCTGAGCCTTGTAGTTCTGCAGCTGCTGTCTGTCTGTATGGAGAAGAGCAGACAGCAGCTGCAGAACTACAAGGCTCAGCATACTCCATTCAGGACTGTATGCAGAAGTTTTTTGCCCACCAAAAAAATGACGTGGGCTTCGCCATATTTTTGTATGCTAGCCAGGTACAGCTGGCAGCCACGGGCTGCCTCCAACCCCCAGTTGCCTATTTGTACCCGGCTGGGAACCAAAAATATAGGGAAGCCCGTTTTTTTTTAATTATTTCACTTATTTCATGAAATAATTAAAAAACAAATGACGTGGGCTTCGCCCCATTTTTGTGTCTAGCCGGGTACAACTAGGCAGCTGAGGATTGGAATCTGCAGCACAGGTTAGCCCGAGGTTTCTGGGCACCTCTACTGCGGATTTCAGTCCGCAGCCATCCCAGAAAATGGCGCTCTCATAGAAGCGCCATCATCTGGCGCTGTATCCAACTCTTCCAACAGCCCTGGAGCCGGGTGGCTTGTTGGGTAATCATGAGTTAATACTGGCTTTGTTTTACTAGCCAGTATTAAGCCAGAGATTCTTAATGTCAGGCACGTTTGACCCGTCCATTAAGAATCTCCAATAAAGGGTTAAAAAAAGACACCACACAGAGAAAAAATACTTTAATAGAAATAAATACACAGACACATTAGAGACTCCATCTTTATTACCCCCTGTCAGCCCTCCACGATCCTGCTCTTCTGTCTTCTTTCTTTCTAGTGTAGTAGTAGTGACGATTGTAGTGAGGATGAGATTCACCAGCTCATCACTTGGGGCTGGGGAACCTCATCCTCACTACAATCATCACTACAATCGGGAAGCAGCGTGCAGCCTTCACTCCGTGAGTGATCAGTGCTGGCTGTCAGCGGTAACAGCGGTAACGCTGACAGACGCTTTACCATAGCAACGGTGCTCTCGGAGCCGCGGTTAGCGGTGACGTCACCGCTAACTGCGTTGCTATGGCAACGGTGATCTCCGTTAATGACCGGCTGTGTCAGCCGGTCCCTAACGGAATGGGGAGTCGACCGTGTGCTAGAGCATGTCGCCAGTACACGGCGATACACATATGTGCACCGTGTACCGGAGAGATGCACTCGCAGGTCCTACATGACGTGTCATAGTCATGTGACCAGTCTGTAGCCAATGAGATAATAGCCACGTGACTGGTCACATGGCTATTTTGACGTCACGATAGGTCCTGCATCTCTGTCTGTATGGAGAAGAGCAGACAGCAGCTGCAGAACTACAAGGCTCAGCATACTCCATTCAGGACTGTATGCAGAAGTTTTTTGCCCACCAAAAAAATGACGTGGGCTTCGCCATATTTTTGTATGCTAGCCAGGTACAGCTGGCAGCCACGGGCTGCCTCCAACCCCCAGTTGCCTATTTGTACCCGGCTGGGAACCAAAAATATAGGGAAGCCCGTTTTTTTTTAATTATTTCACTTATTTTATGAAATAATTAAAAAACAAATGACGTGGGCTTCGCCCCATTTTTGTGTCCAGCCGGGTACAACTAGGCAGCTGAGGATTGGAATCTGCAGCACAGGTTAGCCCGAGGTTTCTGGGCACCTCTACTGCGGATTTCAGTCCGCAGCCATCCCAGAAAATGGCGCTCTCATAGAAGCACCATCATCTGGCGCTGTATCCAACTCTTCCAACAGCCCTGGAGCCGGGTGGCTTGTTGGGTAATCATGAGTTAATACTGGCTTTGTTTTACTAGCCAGTATTAAGCCAGAGATTCTTAATGTCAGGCACGTTTGACTGGTCCATTAAGAATCTCCAATAAAGGGTTAAAAAAAGACACCACACAGAGAAAAAATACTTTAATAGAAATAAATACACAGACACATTAGAGACTCCATCTTTATTACCCCCTGTCAGCCCTCCACGATCCTGCTCTTCTGTCTTCTTTCTTTCTAGTGTAGTAGTAGTGACGATTGTAGTGAGGATGAGATTCACCAGCTCATCACTTGGGGCTGGGGAACCTCATCCTCACTACAATCATCACTACAATCGGGAAGCAGCGTGCAGCCTTCACTCCGTGAGTGATCAGTGCTGGCTGTCAGCGGTAACGCTGACAGACGCGTTACCATAGCAACGGTGCTCTCGGAGCCGCGGTTAGCGGTGACGTCACCGCTAACTGCGTTGCTATGGCAACGGTGATCTCCGTTAATGACCGGCTGTGTCAGCCGGTCCCTAACGGAATGGGGAGTCGACCTTGTGCTAGAGCATGTCGCCGGTACACGGCGATACACATATGTGCACCGTGTACCGGAGAGATGCACTCGCAGGTCCTACATGACGTGTCATAGTCATGTGACCAGTCTGTAGCCAATGAGATAATAGCCACGTGACTGGTCACATGGCTATTTTGACGTCACGATAGGTCCTGCATCTCTGCTGGCAGTGCAGGTCACCGGGAGGATTCAGCGATCATCGGATGGAATAGCGGCAAGAGACAGAGTGCAGAAGGGATCGCGAGGACCGGTAAGTGTTATGGCAATGTTTATTAACTGTTTGTTTACATTTATCATGCATTTTTATGTTTGTGATTGCCTCCCATTATAGCCTATAGGTTCTAGTTCGGTTCGTCGAACGTTCGACGAACCGAACTCGAACGGGACCCCCGTTCGGCGAACCGACCTCGAGCCGAACCGCGACCGGTTCGCTCATCTCTAGTAACTACTGTATGTAACAGGTGTTTCAGTAAAATCATGAGACCAGCCTAAGGGTTTTAGAACATAAGTGAGGTGAATGTAATTCATAGTATATCATTTTAACATTTTGCAAATGCATACATTTTTAAATCTTGGATAATTTATTGGATGCAAACAATGAAAGAAATAGTATTTAGATTATTTCTTGAAAAATATTCACCACTTTGTATATGCAGTGCAAAAAAAGACATTTTAGTTTTTAATTCTGTACTTTTTAATTTATCTGAAAATATTCTAAGTTCACATATTCCCACGTTTTCATATGATCATGTTAATAGTTATAGGCTTAAGAGCGGTGCATATTACTACTTATATGAGATATTTTCATGTTTCTTTTTATGGTATAAGTTTGTGCTTAAAATACTTGATTGCTTTAATATAGAAAAGTCTTTATTTGAAACAGGTACTGTAGTTGTATCTACTTTTATCACTCCTTGGAGCTTCAACTAATGAATGTAATCTATAAACCTAGAAATAGAAAACCTAATTTAATTATTAAAATCCTCAAGCTACGCTATAGTGTGTGTGTGAATAATTGCACAGTGAATGAAACATGCCATATGTCCATAATCCTAAATGCTACAGTATTTAACACTAATACATGGAGCAGAACAGAACTATTACAACCTGTACTGTGAGCTAAATTCTATACTTGTTTCTGTTGCTAACTTTATAATGTAAATTATTCACTTTGTAGCCTCTTTGTGGTTTCATTTTTTGCCTTAATTGTAAAAGTTTATGTCAGGTAACAGCGGGGAGATCCCATAGATATCTCACTGCTGCCACCGATTTGTCAGGAACAGTCTACCGCTGCCTCCAATCATCAGGATGATGCACCATTGACTTTTTTCTAGCAGAGGTTCCTAGCTGAATGGTCTGTTTCACACGTCAGTGAAAAACACTGACGTGTAAAACACGCACATGTCCCTCCATGTGCCATGATTCATGGCACACGGTGGTTGTCCATGTGCAATCCATGATCCGTGATCCGTGATTGCACATGGTCTTATGCTCACCTGTCCCATTCCTGCTGTCCACTGTGCTGAACTCCTTGGCTCTGCAGCATCTGCCCGCCGCTCTCTGTAGCTACTTCTGGGTCAGCTCTGGCTGCATTCATGAATATGCATGAGCCGGCCAGGAAGCTGCAGAGACCCCAGGCTGCACGGAGCATCGCTGGAAAAGTGAGTTGAAAATGTTTATTATTTTTAATGTATGTTTTTTTCTGGTACGTGTTTCATGAATCACACCATAGTGTGGTCCGTGAGACATCAGTGATGCCAGAAAAAAATGGACATGTCTCCGTGCGGCAATCACGGACACGCGTGTATGCTGCACGGAGACACGGTCAGTGAAAAATCACTGATATGTGCGCAGACCCATTGATTATAATGGGTCTGCGTATGTTAGTGATTCTGGTACGTATAAAAAGTAGCACATACGTACCAGAATCACTGACGTGTGAAACAGGCCTAAGATGTAGAGTTAGAGTGCTAACTATTGTTCCCTTTACAAGTTATGATGATGCCATGCGGCTTTATAGATTGGTTCTATTTTACCATAGCATTAGGACATTACTAAATACAGACCAATAAAAGAGTGATAATATGGCAACTATAAATCAACTTGATATGCTATTTATTTTAAAACAGAACTTCATATATAAATATACTGTGAATATACCTACTGAGAGAAAGTGTTTCATTATACACTTTTATTTATCTAGAAATACACAAAATATAATGACTTTAAAAGTACAAAATACAAACTTTGCAGTAAAAAATAATCAGGACACGACTAATATTTATGCATTACTCAGTATGAAGCAATTACAGTGTCAAACTATCCAGTGATTAATTAGACATTTGACTTACCTGCCCCCATCTTGTGACTGCTCAAATGACTTTTATTAGATCGTGATTCATGGCTATGATGTTAAAATGTATGCCAATTTTCCTCTGTTATTTGTTTATAACGGTAAAGACAAAACTCTACTACCATTAAGCCAAAATGAGTCTCAATGATACCAAACTATATCTAGAGATCTTGGCATCTTGACTTCAGCAGTTCAAAATTTTATCTAGACGTTTGCTACTCACTAAACTGTCCAGAATTTTTCAGAATGTGATGGGAAAAGGAACATTTATGAGAGAAGTCTATGAAAGTTTCTTGGAATGGGGTAAAGAAACTACAAACAAAATACTAATAAATTCATATTAAGCTACAGTCATCTGATGTGATGTTTTTAATATGTACTATACGATACCAACTGAGCAAAACAGTGTAAGAGATGATGCCGAACACAAATGTAAATCCAGGTTACCATAAAGGGAACTTGTCAGGTGCAATATGCATCCAGAACTGCGAGCATTTCTGGGTGCATATTACTAATCCCTGCCTATAGTAGCATAGATAAAAGCATCTTTACAAAAAGTATTTCTAAAAATCCTTTATGATATGCTAATGAGGCCAGGAACTAAAAGCAAGGGTGTTACTTCCCCTGGCTAGTCAGCCCCCTTAGCATGTTAGTATGCCCCTGTGGGCATGCTAACATGCCAATGAATGCGCAGCATCAGAGGATGGTTAGTCTCACCTCTCAGCTGCCATCGCGTCCGAGTCCTGGATTTCAGCACAGTGTACATGATCCTGAACTTTTGGTCATGCATACGAGTCCTGGCTTCAAACCCATGTAGTTCACATGACCGAAAGTCCAGGATCACGCACACTGAGCAAAAATCTGGGACAGGGACACGATGGCAGCAGAGAGGGAGAGCGACCATCCTCTGACACTGCACATTTATTACAAAATGTATGAGAAAAACGGGTTTGATGCTGCGCTAAAAACCACGTGGCGATTAGTCACTGGTCTTCTGACGTCATTCCTGTTGCTTGTTCCATACTATATATCTCACTGTGTGCAGCAACATGTGTTATGCTGTTCTTTTTTGCTTTGTCTTGTCCTGATGAAGAAGGCGGCTGTGCCTTCGAAACGCGTTGACCCGTGCAAATAAAGAAAAGGATTTCATCAAATCCCCTGGAGTTGTGGTTTTTAGCGCAGCATCAAACCCGTTTTTCTCATACATTTTGTGATCTACCTTCCCATCGGGGCTGCAGCTGACCACCATATGCACTTTCTGCCTAAATGCTCGCAGAGGAGTTGTGCCTGTCACAACTGAAACAGGTGAGTACCTGTCTCTTTACATTTTAATCTCTTGTCCACCAGATAAGACCCTATTTTGCGCTTTCTTCCTCCACAGTTTTTTCCTGACTGCACATTTATTAGCATGTTAACACACCCACAGGGGTATACTAACATTCTAAGGGGGCCGACTAGCCTAGGGAACTAACGTCCAGGGGACTAGTGCCCACGCTCATTAGCATACGATATAAGAGCTTTACAAATACTTTTTCTAAAGATCTCTTTATCTATGCTAGTGTATTCATCCAGAACTGCTTATCGTTCACCCGACAGGTTCACGTTAATAAAATCAATGCCTTACAACACATGGAGACAAAATAACATATCTATTGGAAAAAAAGATATCTGGATGACTGCATCTGGATTGTGAGTGCAGCCTCAACTCTTTTACTTGTTTCATTATTACTTTGGCAGCTAGATAACTACTTATAGCCGCCAAGAGGCATGCATTAGAATTATACTTTCCCCCTGAGCACTGGCAACCATCTTTTTTTGATTAAACAAAACAAGACTCTATGGGAAAAGTTGAAGGAATATGCTACTGCTTAAATAATGACAGTAAAAATAGAAATTGATGTTTGCCAAAAAGTTACATAGACACATTACTATCCTTCTGTTTTATGGACAGATGAAATCAAACTAGAGCTTTTGCAATACGTTTATAGGGGACAAAAGCCTGTAAAGTGCACACTACTTAAACTGGGCTATGGTGGAGGTTCCATAGTACTGTAGGGCTGCTTTGCCAACCCTAGGACTGTATGTCTGCAACTTGTTACAGAAACAAATAGAGAATTATTACTGCATTTGAGAATGAAATGTGCATCCTAGTGTAAGAAAACTACTTTTGAGTCAAACAGCATAAATGGATACAAAAACAAGAAAATAACCCAAAATACACAAGCAAAAGTACACACAAGCGGTTAAAAAAGAAAAATGACATTTCTTTAAAACGTTTGCAGGAACCTGTCTAATATCTATCTTCATTCCCTTACTACTTTAATTAGTTTTATTGTTAAATGTGCTACTCTTCTTCCTACCGATCTAATCCTTAAATCTTTTATTTTACTGCACTTACTGTGATGATTATTTGAAACATGACATCACAGGAGGCTAGACGCCACCTGAATGGAGAAAGTAATGGCATGCATTGCTCAATGGAGTGATTTTGGCACATTCTTCCACACAAGCACTCTTCAAATTCTAAAGGTTCTGTGGCTCCTTCTATGATCTCTGAGCTTTAGTTCATTCCATAAATTTTCTATTGTATTCAGGTCAGGTGATTGGTTCGACCATTCTAGCAGCTTTATTTCTTTTTCTGAAACCAATTGAGAGTTTCCATGGCTGTGTGTTTGGGGTCATTGTCTTGCTCAAATCTCAACTCTCACTTAATCTCCATCATCCTGGTAGATGGTAGCAGATTTTTATCAAGAATGTCTTTGTACATTTGTCCTTTCATCCTTCCTTCAATTATATGAAGTTTGCAAGTGTGGTTGGTATGGTGTTTTTTGGGATGATATGCAGGGCCTTTTGGCTTTTAAACAAGGTATGTTTTTTGGCATGCAAATAATTAAATTTTGGTCACATCTGACAAGAGTATAATCTCCTGGTATTTCAAAGCCTTGTATACGTATTGCTGAAAACACTTTAAATGCATTCACACATGCTTTTTTTCCAGCATTTTAGTCTTGCATGGTGATTGTGCAAACAGGCTATAGAGGCTGGGTGCATTAATTATTGTTTTCTTTGAAACAAGGGTACCTACTGATATGTCTTCTGTAGCTCTTTACAGGTGGTTCTTTTCTCTTGGACAAATTCATTATTTTCAGTCCTCGGTCAGAAATCTTGCCAGGAGCACCTGGTCATGACTGGTTTATGGCCCCAACAGTGCTCACTAGAACCTTTAGTAGTTTAGAAATTTTTCTGTCATCAATGCAAAAGTATATTTTGCAACAATATGGTTGCAAATATCTTAAAATAGCTCATTTGCTTTACCCGGAATGAGATGTTTCTAGTGTGACACCTTTGCAATGAAACACCTTTTTATAGGTCATCAATTGAAGCAACTTATTTTATTTTTCACTATACACACACTGACTAGCAAAAGGGTAAAAATGTTTTGAACTTTTCAATTTCAGGCTCCATATCTCATCACTTACTAAAGCTTTAAGAGTCAGATTAGCTTAATCTTATAGAGAATCACATTGGCCATCTCATACATAAATTTGACTAGTAACTATTTAAGCATATGATAAGTTATGCAGATTCTTGTCATGTCATTGTATTGTTACTGGTTCCCTCAAGGAAGTGTAAAGGCCCCTTTACACACTGAGACTTTCAGCGATCTCACCAGCGATCTCAACCTGGCCGGGATCGCTACAAAGTCTCTGGTGAGTCGCTGGTGAGCTGTCAAACAGGCAAACCTGGCCAACGACGCCACAGCGATCTGGACCTGCAGAATGACCTAGCTAGTCATTGGGGACGTTGTAAAGCAGCTTTTTGAAAGGGAAGTCGCTAACGAAGTCGCTGTAAAGTCCCCTTTACACACTGAGACTTTCTAGCAATCATGCTGCACAGCGGGAAACAAAGGACCAAAGAATGGTCCTGAATGATTTGTAGCGATCAGCAACTTCACAGCAGGGGCCAGGTTTCTGATGTGTTTCACACACTGCAATGTCGCTGGGGAGGTCGCTATTACGTCACAAAACCGGTGACGTTACAGCAATGTCGTTTGCGATGTTGCAGTGTGTAAAGCCACTTTTACTCCCCCCAGCAGACAGCACTCATGGAGCCCAAAATCATGACACCTTCACAATTTTTGTAGGCAAGACATACTTCTCTTTTTACTCCGCACATAGTTGCCATCACACATGATTGACACCATCTAAACCAAATAAGTGGTTCTTGGTTTCATCAAACCACAGGAAATTATTCCATTAATCCATGTCCTTAGTCTGTTTGCAGGCTTTCTTGTGCATCCTCTTGGGATGTAGTTTGCGTAGTATGGTCTGAGCACTCACAGGCTGACTACCCACCCCTGTAACTTTTGCAGCAATACTTGCAGCACTCATATGTCTATTTTGAAAAGAAAACCTTTGGATATGTTGCTTAGCAGGTGCCTGTTCTAAGTGGAATCTATCTTGGTAAACTGCTGTATGGTCTTGGACACCGTACTGCAGCTTAGGTTCAGGGTGCTGGAAATCTTCTATTGGCTAGGTCATCTTTATATAGAGAAACAATTCTTATTTTCAGATCCCAAGAGAATTATTTGCCATGAGGTTCCATGTTGAACTCCAGTGACGGGTATGAGAGACTGTGTGAGCAATAACAACAAATTTAACACACCTGTGCACTATTCACTCCGGAGGCACTGTAACACTAATGAAGTACATGGGAGGGAAAATGTCAAATTGGGCATGATTTGACAATTTTAACTTACAGCTGTACGCTGTTTTGTTGTCAGTAGATTAGACATTAGTGGCTGTGTGTTAAGTTATTTAGAGGGCACACCAAATGTATATTGTTATACAAGTGGAATACTGACCACTTTGTACTGTATGAAAGTGTCATATCTTCAGCGTTGTCCAATGGATATCATGAAAGATTTACACAATTGTGAGGGGTGTACTCTCTTTTGTGATATACTGTAAATATATATATATATATATATATATATATATATATATATATATATATATTCCTTCTTAAAGTGACTGTACGTAGAATATTACTGTTACAGATATGGGCTTAACATGCAGGTTAATAGCATGCTAACGATACAGAGTCAACACTGAGAGCCTCACTGCAGGGACTAAATTAGGCTTATTCTTCAAAGCAGCATTCAGCTTTCAGTTGCTGGTGCCTGCACGATTTCAGTAACCTTTTGAAGGCTGGTGTCTGTAACCGTGCCCCCCCACACTGACCAACAGCCAACTCATCATTTTTACACACAGATCAAGGGTAAGCATGTAGAATACACATAGTGGGAAAGAATATAGTGATTGACAGCTATAATTACATTCCGGTACCGACACACTAATGGGTCTGTGGTGATGCCCTGCTGATATGGTCATCAGTAATCTGTCATAGTTACACTCACTGCTCATTTTGCCTTTAGCAGGGACTAAAGCCATGACAACTGCACAAATATGACTGAAAGCTAGAGGCTGATGGGAGTAATAAAGTTCCTTTCCTCTATTTAGCTCTGTGTTCAGTATCATGTAAGCACAGTTTTAGAACACTAATGACCTGCAGATTAACCCATTATCTGTAAGTCTACAGTGTTTTTTTGACATGAAAGGTTCGCTTTAAAAAGTTATAATTATTTAGACTAATGAAATAAAAATAATTTTCCAATCTTCTTGCTAAGTCCCTTTATTTGCTTTACTGGTTACAGTTATACTGTATCACACTAATGATTTAAACTACGTAAAAACTATACCTCATGTTAATATCTTAGTCATCATTATATTCTAATATATATGCATTTGCATGTTGTGTCTTGGTATATAAATTACTATTATCATGTGGTTGGGTGAACACAAGTTATGCTAAAGCATTTGTATATGTGGGCCAAAAGAGGGGAACATGACAACTAATTTTTTATACAGGGTTGGCTATTTATATGGATACACCTAAATAAAATGGGAATGATTGGTGATATCAACTTCCTGTTTGTGGCTCATTAGTATATGGAAGCGGGAAACTTTTCAAGATGGGTGGTGACCATGGTGGCCCTTTTGAAGTTGGCCATTTTGGATCCAACTTTATTTTTCCCAATGGAAAGAGGGTCATGTAAAACATCAAAAATATTGAGAATTTCACAAAAAAACCAATGGTGTGCTTGGTTTTAATTTAACATAACTTTATTCGTTCATTAGTTATTTACAATTTTATGACCACTTATAAAATGTGTTCAAAGTGCTGCCCATTGTGATGGATTGTCAATGCAACTCTCTTCTCTTACTCTTGACACACTGATAGCAACACCACAGAAAAAATGCTAGCACAGGCTTCCAGTATCCGTTGTTTCAGATGCTGTACATCTTGTATCTTCACAGCATAGACAATTGCCTTCAGATGACCCCAAAGATAAAAGTGTAAGGGGGTCAGATCAAGAGACTTTGGTGGCCATTCAACTGGCCCATGATGACCAATCCATTTTTCAGGACACTATTCATGTAGGAATACTCAGACCTGACACCCTTAATGTGATGGTGTGGGCGGCTGACTCTCTGTGCTGGTGGCTGGCTGCCTCTCTGTGTGGGTGGGCAGGTGGGTGGCCTGCTGGCTGCCACTCCGTGTGGGTGGCAGGCTGGGTGTGCGGGCTGCGGTGTCTGTGCGGCGGATGTCTCAGATGGTCTGTCTGGGTTTCAAATGATGGCGCAGATGGAGTTATTGGATGAGAGCTCCATCTGCGCACGTGCCATTTCAATGATCGCCGACAGAGCAACTAGGAAAGTCACCACAGTGGCCTGCTCCATTACACAACCACTGTAGCTTCTGCAGCCAGCACTGACCTGCCATTACTGCCAGCACTGACCCGCTGCTGCCAGCACTGACCCGCAGCCACCAGCACTGACCCGCCATTACTGTCACTGCTGTCAGCACTGACCCACCACCTGCCGCCACTGCGAGCACTGACCCGCTGCTGCTGCGAGCATTGACCCGCCGCTGCAAGCACAGCCTCTGCCTCCTGTTACCCCGCTCTACCATGGCTGCCACCCCCACCAGTAAGACAACATCGGAGTATAGGATGGACCCCATATTTTTTACCTTTTTTTCTCTCTAAATTTGGGGTACGTCTTATAATCTGGTGCATAATCCCGTATATCTGCCAGGAAGCCGATCCCCATATAAGTCTTTGGGGACCTGAATATTGTGCTTTAAAATGGTGGTACAAATTGCTATGGGGGGGTTAAAGAATGAACGTTATACTTACTGAGTTTCCTACTAAGCTTTAACACTAATTCTGGGGCCACTCATTACCCTCATATATATTTACTGCTTCCACAGCCAACCAGCAGTTGCGGTGTCTCTGATTAGTTACAGTCAGACCGTGCCCCCACCTTATGGGACAGCATGTATGATTGCTTGGAATCAAAGAATCACACGAGCTCTCTGCATCTCTATAGTAGTGTAAATTTAAATAAGTAAAAAAAGTAATTGGAGTAGGTTCCCCCATAATGTGAGACCCATCACAGATAAAATCATATGGATACAGGTGTCAAAACTGCTTTTGAGCATTTTTTTGGCCGAGAGATGCAATTTATTAACCTTTTTTCTGCACCAATCCGCATCCCCTGACAAAAAAATTGCATCAAAAAAACATTGTGTTTTCATGCGTTTTTTCCAGAAGATGCAGATTTGGTGCAGGAATATGGTGTATAAATTTCAACACCAAATCTGCATCTCTTGGCAAGAAAAAATGCAGTTTTTTGCTTGGAGATGCAGGTCAGATTGAACTAAGTTTACATGCTGTGAGGTCATTGAGTTCAATGAGGTCACCTAAGGTCAATTTACCTGCAGTCACAAGTAGGGCACCATGAGAAACTCCAACCTGTCACCACACAACTCAGTGATGTTACCACTCAAATCTGAGGCTAAGTCAGTCTCTGCCTGCAGCTATAGTGGGTGCTCATCTTCATGCCTCCCATTTCTAATCTAAGGCTTAGTGACACCTGTGAGCTGTCTTTAACCCTTTATATTAATCCAATTGCCACCACAGCAGGGCAACCGTGATGAGCCGGGTAAAGTGCTGGGATTGTCGCATCTAATTTATGCCACAATTGTAGGTGGTTGCAGGTTGCTATTTTTTTGGCTGGGGGAAGCCCAATAACCTTAGATCTCCCCAGCCTGAGAATACCAGCCCCCAGCTATCAGCTTTATTATCGCTGGGTATAAAAATTGTGGGGGACTGCACACAGATTTACAAAATAATGTATAAAAGTAATCTAAAAAAGCCACTTATTTTGATGCACAACCAAGATAAGCACACGGCTAGGGGTTGCAGCCTTTAGCTGTATGCTTTATCTGTGCTGAGTATCAATATGGGGGGAGCCTACTCTAAATGTATTATTTATTTATTTGTACACCACTATAGAAATGCAGACAGCGTGTGTAATTCTAAACAATCATACACACTGTCACACAGGGAGGGGGTGAGGTGTGACTGCAACCAATCAGAAATACCAGAACTTCTGGTAAGCAGGGAAGCTGTAAATATGTATGAGTGTAATAAGCGGCCCCAGAAGTAGTGTTATAGCCATGTGGGATAATCATTAATTATAACACTCCTGCTTTCCCCTATTTTCTTTCTTTTTCCTTTATTTTTTAATTATTCAGCAGCCAAATCCAGATAGTTACACTGAGAACTCCATGTTTGGGGTCGGAGCACAGATGCTAAGTATCGGATCCTGAATTTTATAGTCCAGATTTACTCATCACTACTCACCAATCTTTTGTATGCAACTGGTGTTTCAGTTGGACATTCCTCATGTGTGATTCATTTTGGACACACCATGGGTTAAAGTCAGTTCCCCTTCTCGATGCAACTGCAACTCCAGTGTCTGTCTAGCAAGACCTGCAATCTCTACAAATGAGAACATAACTTGTATTTTGGTACAGACTGGTAAGCTGTGCTTTGAAAATGCTTTTTTAACTTTTGGTTAAGTTTCAAAGGTAAATATATTTTTTTATATACACACACAGTACAGACCAAACGTCTGGTCACACCTTCTCATTCAAAGAGTTTTCTTTATTTAACATGACTCTAAAAATTGTAGATTCACATTGAAGGCATCAAAACTATGAATTAAAACATGTGGAATGAAATACTTAAAAAAATGTTAAACAACTGAAAATATGTCTTATATTCTAGGTCCTTCAAAGTAGCCACCTTTTGCTTTCATTTCTGCTTTGCACACTCTTGGCATTCTTTTGATGAGCTTCAAGAAGTAGTCACCGGAAATGGTTTTCCAACAGTCTTGAAGGAGTTCCCAGAGATGCTTAGCACTTGTTGGCCCTTTTGCCTTCACTCTGCGGTCCAGCTCACCCCAAACCATCTCGATTGGGTTCAGGTCTGGTGACTGTGGAGGCCAGGTCATCTGGCGTAGCACCCCAACACTCTCCTTCTTAGTCAAATAGCCCTTACAAAGCCTGGAGGTGTGTTTGGGGTCATTGTCCTGTTGAAAAATAAATGATGGTCCAACTAAACGCAAACCGGATGGAATAGCATGCTGCTGAAAGATGCTGTAGTACCCATGCTGGTTCTGTATGCCTTCAATTTTGAATAAATCCCCAACAGTGTCACCAGTAAAGCACCCCCACACCATCATACCTCCTGCTCCATGCTTCACGGTGGGAACCAGGCATGTAGAGTCCATCCATTCACCTTTTCTACAAAGACACGGCGGTTGGATCCAAAGATCTCAAATTTGGACTCATCAGACCAAAGCACAGATTTCCACTGGTCTAATGCCCATTCCTTGTGTTCTTTAGCCCAAACAAGTCTCTTCTGCTTATTGCTGTCCTTCACAGTGGTTTCTTAGCAGCTATTTTACCATGAAGGCCTGCTGCACAAAGTCTCCTCTTAATAGTTATTCTACAGATGAGAAGGTGTGTCCAAACATTTGGTCTGTACTGTATATATATATATATATATATATATATATATATATATTATACACACACACACACACACACACACACACACTCACACACAGTTGAAACCAGACGTTTACATGCCCTATCTAAAAAGACACATATGCATGTCTTAATCACTATCTGACGGGAAATCAGAATAAACCTTTCCCATTTTAGGACAAGTGAGATTACCAAAATTATTTATATTTGCCAATTGCCAGAATAATGGGAGAGAGAATTTTTTAAGGCATTTTCATTACTTTCTGCAAACTCAGAAGTTTACATACACTAAGAGTGATATGCCATTATGCAGAATGGGACAGCCAATAAGATGATCTCATGTCTTTAGAAGCTTCGGATAGATTTATTGGCAACATCTGAGTTAATTAGAGTCACAGATGTGGATGAATTTTAATGCACACCTGAAACACACTGCTTCTTTGTGTAGCATCATGTGAAAGTCAAAAGAAATCAGCTAAGATCTCAGGAAAAGAATTGTGGACTTGTACAAGTCTGTTTCATCCTTGGGTTCAATTTCCAGATATCTGAAGGTGCATCGTTCATATGTACAAACAATTACATGCAAGTACAAACAAGATGGTAATGTCCAGCTATCATACTGGTCAGGATGGATATGGGTTCTGTGTACCAGAGATGAATGTGCATTGGTCAGACTTGTGCATATCAACCCAAGAACAAAAGCAAAAGACCTTATGAAGATGCTGGTGGAAGCTAGTAAGATTGTGTCATTATCAACAGTGGTCTAACAAATCTAAAATCAAACTGTTTGGCTACAATGACCGTTGTTACATTTGGAGGAAAATGGGAGAAGCTTTGAAGCCTAAGAACACTCTCTCAACTGTGAAACACGGGAGTGGCATCATTATGTTGTGGATTTTTTTTTCTGCAGAAGAGACTATCTCAAAACATCAGCAGGGTCTTCCAAATGGACAATGATCTGAAGCATACTGCCAAACTGTTTACAAAGTTGCTTAAGGATAAAAAAGTCAAAGTTTTGGTGTGGCCATAAAAAATCCCTGATGTCAATCCTATTGAAAATTTATGGCCAAAGCTGAAAAGGCAGATGCGAGCAATGTGACCTACAAACATGGCTCAGTTACACCGATAATGTTTTTAACTTTCTAAATCGAGTGTTAATAACGATTGTGATATTATTCTTACTATATGGCCATGCTTGCAACATTATGTTCGGAATCCTTTCTCCTATATATTCCCTGTCCAATCCTATACTCACTCTCCAGTGGCTATACCTTTTTGGTGTCACTCTGATCCCACAGCACCATCTTGTACTAGTAACTTCTGACTAGCCATAAGTCAGACGTTACATCACAAGCTCTCAGTACAAGTCTATGAGAGCAAGAATGAGGCCTAGTATGTACCGGTAGGTCATAGGTTGTGAAGGGGATAAAGAGCAGGGAGTAACAAGACTCATATGTTAAGCCTCACATGGGACTTCTTCAAGTTATTCTGTAGTTTGATCTAACAGTTTCCCATTTTTTCTGATCCTTTTTAATTCATTTCATGTGACTCCTCTACTGGTATTTCCAGAAATACACAAAGTATTAATTGTGGTTACTTTTATTCAATGAAAAGAAGCAATTAATTAAAAGGTTTCAAATACAGGCTATTTTTTTAAAGATTTACAGTCCGAGTTAAAGAACAAAAACACAAGCAATATAGTGATGCTATTTATATTATTAAACTGATATATCCCAAGCAAAACAAAGCATTTGCAATGGTTTTCTTGTCGTGGATATTTTCTGCTGTTATATATTCACCCACTTCATGTTGCTTTCATTTTAGTCTTCTTTATAGCTTTCATTTTGTCTCTATTGAATAACTGAAAAATATAAATACAATTTTCTCCTATTTGGCTGGATACCCAAAGCAGTAATATGTCACATTTAAGTGTTAGTTACTATGGTGATCTAGGTGTTTAAATTTTATGGTAATGTAGGTTTTAGATGTTTAAAACAGGAAGTAGAATTAGACATTGTGGCCGGCTATAAAAATATGACTATACTTGCACGATATTGTAAAAATAAAACAAAAAAACATGTTTTTAAGTGCAGCAGTGATTTTTACCTGGATATCTCCTCAAAGTAAGATTATAAGCATATGAAAGCAATGAATATGGTCTTGACAATCTGCAGTAATAAGGCTACGTTCTCATGATGAGTATTTGGGGAGTTTTTGATGTTTTTCTGCACCTTTTTGCAATTATTAGCTAAATTAGGTTACTTGTCTTTTTTTCCTTTGGATTTTTCAGAGCATTTTATCACATTATTGAACCCGCAGTGTTTGTCTCTTTTTAATATATTGAGTTTTAAATGAAGCCGCTTTGTTTTTGATACTTTCTGGTATTTGACCTTAACAAAAGTTTATTGAAGAAGTCATGTGTGGATTACTTGTTTTTTTCTATTAAATTTCCGCAGCAGAAATACACTAAAAATGCACATTCGTCTTTTACTGGTGGGTTTTCTGATTTTAATGCAATTCTACAGGAAAAATCTGCACAAAAAGTTCAACATACTCATAGGAGAAATTGATATGTTGCAGATTTCATATCCGCACCGCAGGTCAGTTTTCACAGCTTAAGAAAGTAAAAAAAGAGGGCATGAGCTTTCTATAAATTACATTCACTTTGCTGAAACTGTGAGACTCTGTTGTTTGTTCCTTGAAAATATGCAGCATCAAAAAAAACTTACCAAAAACACACTGTGGGAACTTAACCTTATGCTGATTTCCTGGAGTAGATGGCGGCTATTTATTTGAAAACATCTTCAGAGGAGTAAAAAAAAACATTTACCGGATTTGCATTTTCACTAGAATTAGGAATTTATTGACCTCAGCAAATCATGTAAATGTGTTGTGCATTCAGCAACAGTATTTTTATTTCTTCACCAGAAAAAAATAAAAACATTAGCACCACACACCACCATCACGGTATTCATTCTGGTTTAGCTATAATGGATTTATACTTGTAACTGTATTATGTTGAAAAATTGTTACTTAAAATTTGATACTAAAGAGTAGAGTTGAGCGCGGTTCGTGGTTCGCGGTTCGAGGGATTTTGGAGGGAGTTCTAGTTAGAACTCGAACTCGAGCTTTTTGCTAAAAGCTCGACAGTTTGAGTTACGTTCAAGAACGGTTCTAGCAGCAAAAGCAGGGCTTTTTACAGCTACAGTGTGCAGAGAGCCATCGCGGGCAGCCTGCGGTAAGCTGGTAACCAAGATAAACATCGGGTATCCAAGCAAAGCGCTTTGGTTAGTAACCCGATATTTATCCTGGTTACATGTGCAGGGAGCCGACACTTCCCCGCTCAGCTTGCTCCGCCCCCTCCTGCACGCGGCATGTACACACACACACTCACCTGTCCCCAGCCATGCAGTCCACGACACTGACGTCCTCAACGCCACATGGCCCCGCTAGGCTCCACCCATTTCGCTTTCCGCCGCCCGCACACATGGCCCCGCTAGGCTCCACTCACTTCACACTCCGCCGCCCACACACATAGCCCCACTAGGCTCCGCCCAACTCGCACTTTGGACACAGGGCCCCGCAAGGCTCCGCCCACCTGGCACTCTGCACACATTATTCTGCTAGGCTCCGCCCACCTCACACTCGGCACGCATTACCCCGCTCGGATTACCTGCGGTGATGAAGTCCCGCCCTCCCGCTGTCACTGTCCTCCATGGTCGCCGCTTGTCACATCTCCTCTCGCTGCTGACCAGAGGCTTTCACTAGCGGTGACATCACAGGCTCTTGCGATACTTGGCTGTAAAGGTCATTGAAGTCAGTGACAGGTCTGCTAGTGGTCCAATTTTGGGGGGACGCCTACGTGTTTTTTTTTAATTAGTTATTTAATTTAAAATAACAGCGTGGGGTGCCCTCAGTTTTGGATTACCAGCCAAGGTGAAGCTGCCAGCTGTGGTCTGCAGGCTGCAGCCGTCTGCTTTACCCTAGCAGGCTACAAAAATAGGGGGAACCCCATGTCATTTGTTTTTTTAAATTTATTTATTTATTTTGGTAAATACAAGGTTAAGCACCCCTTAGTGCCGCATGAAAGGCACCAAAGGATGCAAAATTACAAAATGCAGGAGAGTGGGACATTATGTGTCTTTCTGCCATTATAATGACAGAAAAGACTGATAGGAAGTGTAAAAGCACAGGAAAATCACCAGAGCGCTGTACGCTGTGAAAAGCAGTAGAAAATGGCACTGGAATGAACATGTGACCGCCTCTTGTAGGATGAAGCTATGAATCCTGGGTACATTTATGTATTTTCCCTCCTTCAGTTTTTTGGCAGTACGCCAAAAAAAACGGAAGGCACACGGATGACAAACGGATTATATACGGACTGTATACGTGTCACGCTCCTGATGCCTCGGCACCGCTCCTTACCCACTGATCCGGTCGCACCCTCCCGACACCGCTCCTTATCCACTGATCCAGTTGCACCTGCACAGCACTGCTCCTTACTAACTGATCCGGTCCACTTGTCCACCGGTCACGGCTGCCGCTCCCGCTCGTGCTTTCCTGTGTCCTGTCCCCAGTCTCATGTGTCTGACTCATGCTTCTGTATAGGGTCGGGCCGCGCCCACTCACCTGGTCTTATGGGCCCAGCACTGCTGCAGCAGGATATGACATGAGGCTGTGCTGGGTATATAAGACTGGCCTTGTCATGTGGGCGGGGCCTCATCAACGTGTCTTGTAAGCCTTGTCTTGAAAGCTAAGTGCTCAGGTCCTTCTTGTGCCATGTCCTGTGATCAATACTATTGCCTGACATTCCTACCTGGCACCTGTGCCGGATTCCTGCACTGTCTCCAGGAACTCTGAAGCCCCAGTGACTGTTCTACCCGTCCCCTGCGGGACGCAGTCCCTGCCACGCTAGTGCTCCGGCAAACGTGCACCCAGGCCTCCGGTCAGGTGCACAGCCCAGTGAATCCACCACCCGGACCTAACAATACAGAACGGAAATGGATGTTACACGGATGCACCCATGAAAAAAACAGGCCATTTTTTGCGGACTGCAAAAACGGATCGGTCATGTGAATGTGGCCTTATTCTTATCTTCCCTTTATAAACAGCAGGCAGAAATAAGTGAATAGCGCCCCCCAGCGTCAGAAAATCTCCAGTGTTTTAGGTGTAGCTGAGACCCTGATATCATGATTCAGGCCGTTTTTTCCGGTCCCCGCTCACGTGATCACCAGTATACACCGTATACCAGTGATCATGTTACAGTAAATGACAGCGCCGTTAAAAAAATTATTTATCTCCCATCTGGCATGAACAAACATGTCAGGTGAGAGATAAATAACCTCCCCGGTCTCCTCCGGTCCCCCGGTGTCTCCAAAGTGCCTCCCCGCCCCCTCCCAAAAATCAAAGATGAGCACGCGCACAGCAGCGCACCGGCCGCATTCACCCTACTCCTCTGATTTCTGTCGCATGTGCCATGACACATGCGACAGAAAACTCCTCTTCAGGCCCTGCCAGGTCACCCCTTATAACCCCAATGGTGTTCCCCGGTGTCCCACGGTACCTGTGCAGCTTTGATCCACCGCAGCCCCCTCCTTTACAATAGACGCTACCGCATGCACAGAGCAGCTGTCAGCTCAGCTTCCTGTGTTCAGACACAGTGAGTGGCGGTAACCATGCATCTGTAAGCTACTGCAATTCCCTGCTCATGAGGTAAGGAACATAGTTGATCAGGAGAGCTATACTACATTTACAAATGGAGGAATTTGCTATTTCTGTTGCCCTGCTGAACGACTACCAAACATGAGAGTCCGTTATACGTCACAAGAAAACATGTCTAAATAGCGAGCTCTGTTTAGTATTCATTCAGCTGGATAACTGGACTTAAAGGGGTATTCCATCTCCATGATCCTATCCCCAATATATAGTAGGTGGAATAGCAATAATATCAGCAAATACCAATATTTGGAAATGTAGAATAGTTCTCCTGATTAGGCATGTCCTTACCTCATTAGCAGGACATTGCAGCTTTGGTAGCAACAGTTACGACATGGACTCTGCTGCTGTGGACCCGGGGAGAGTGGGTGCAGATTCATTGCACCCACGCTCCTCACATGGAGGGTCTGCACTCCTAGAAAATGGGAATACGTTCCCTGAGCGTGTCCCCCCATATTCTAGACGGTCCAGAGTCATCGTGGGACCCCCTTTTTTTTTCCTTACAATAAATTGGTGAAAGAGGGAATGTTTTGGGGAGTGTTTTTTCAAATACTTTTTTTTTGTCTATATTTTTGTTAGTACTGACAGTTTGTGATGTCAGGTATTTGATAGACGCCATGACATCACAACTGCTGGGCTTGATGTCAGGTGACTTTACAGCTAGTATCAACCCCATTTATTACCCTGTTTGCCACCACACCAGGGCACGGGATGAGCTGGGGTGAAGCACCAGGATTGGCGCATCTAGTGGATGCGCCAATTCTGGGGCGCCTGTGGCCTGCTATTTTAAGGCTGTGAAGGGCCAATAACTATGGCCCTTCCCACCCTGAGAATACCAGACCACAGCTGTCTGCTTTATCTTGTCTGGTGATCCAATTTGGGGGGAACCCTACTTTTTTTTGTAATTATTAATATTTATAAAATAAATATAAAAAAAGAGCCTAGGGTGACCTCCACATTGGATCCCCAACCACGGTAAAGCTGCCGGCTGTGGTTTGCAGGCTACAGCCGTCTGCTTTACCCTAGCTGGCTATCAAAAATGGGGGGACCCAACGTCATTTTTTTAACTATTTTTTTAAATAAAAAAAGTTAATGGGCTTCCCTGTATTTTGATTGCTAGCCAAGGTAACGCCAGGCAGATGGGGGTGGCAACCCGTAGCTGTCTGCTTTAACTGCGCTGAGAATCAAAAATACCGCAGAGCGCTACGTCATTTTTTTTAAAGAATAATTTTTACAGCACTGTGATATCTAGCAATCAAAATACAGGGAAGCCCTTTTTGTTTTTAGTTATTTAAATAAATAATTAAAAAAAATATATATATGGGCTCCCGCTGCATTTTTTGTATTGCTAGCTAAAGGTAATCCAAGCAGCTACTGGCTGCTAACCTCCACTGCTTGGTGTTACCTTCATTGGCAATAGAAAATTCAGGGAAGAATTTTTTATTTTTTTTGCCAAAAAACTACAAAAAAATGACGTGAGCTTCGCCATATTTTTGTATGCTAGCCAAGTACAGCAGGCAGGTACAGGCTGCCCCCAACCCCCAGCTGCCTATTTGTACCTGGCTGGGAACTACAAATATAGGGAAGCCCTTTTTTTACTTAATTCATGAATTTTATGAAATAATTAAAAAAACCAAAACGACGTGAGCTTCGCCCTATTTTTGTGTCCAGCCGCGTACAGCTAGGCAGCTGGGGATTGGATCCGCAGCACAGGTTAGCCTGAGGTTTCTGGGCCCCTCTGCTGTGAATTTCAGTCCGCAGTCGCCCCAGAAAACGGCGCTCTCGTAAAAGCGCCATTATCTGGCGCTGTATCCAACTCTTCCAGCAGCCTTGAAGCCGGGTGGCTTGCTGGGTAATGATGAGTTAATGCTAGCTTTGTTTTACTAGCTAGTATTAAGTCAGAGATTCTTAATGTCAGGCAAGTTTGACCCGGCCATTAAGAATCTCCAATAAAGGGTTAAAAAAACACCATAGAAAATCTCAGAAACTAAGTTTTTTGGAGGTATCTCAAATCAGTATTATGTCAAAAAAATACCTATTTACTTTGAGTGACAAAAAATTTCTTTAAAAAATTATTATCTTTATTTGGATATATTAAAAAGGAGTTCATTGACCAAGACAAACATAACACCAACACATATAGTTAGCAATAGCACATATAATAAAATACAATAGATTGTCTCAACCACTTTGTTTAGAGACAGCTAGAGAGGTATGGAGTGGATAACTAACAGCACTTCCACCCGGGATATCATCAATATTCAAGAAGATGGGTAGGACAGTATTTTAAGTCACTTCTCTATCCCTCTCAAAATAATGATACAGGCATCTCTGCATGTGGTAAAAACCACCATTACCTCTGGCACATACAGATTACAAAGATTGGATTAATAGAGACCAGCAGTAATTTTGAGGAAGGGGCTGTCCCTCAATAGTCTATCACCTGCCTAGCAATGGAGTACAGCCTTAGTTTTACGGTGCCCCCATTCCTCGGTGGCTTGCCCTAAAATTGACCCTACACTCCTGAGATACACATATATTGGCAGTTCTTATTCAAGTGCTATTAGTATTCAAAGAAAATTTACAATAATTTTCTGACTCAAAATAAGCTCATAGATCTCAGGAAGAGTACTATTAATTCAAAAGTATGGGGCTTTTCCACTTATCTCCAACTCTGTCTCCTTTGTGCCTAGAGACCGTCCAACAATTTCTTTCAACAGAGTCCATGTGATTTCATTTCATCTTTACAGGATCTCATCATATTTTGCCCATCGTATTCTTTATACAGAGTCCATATGATTTTATTTCATCTTTTCAGGATCTCATCATATCTCATCTCAACGCATTTCACTCCATACAAATACACGACGGAGCTCATCAGGAGATTTTTTTCGTTTTTCAAAGAAGCATAATAGCCTTAGATGTTAGCGCCTCCAGGAATCAGAGCCTGCTAGGCAGGTGATAGACTATTGAGGGACAGCCCCTTCCTCATAATTACTGCTGGTCTCTATTAATCCAATCTTTGTAATCTGTATGTGCCAGAGGTAATGGTGGTTTTTACCACATGCAGAGATGCCTGTATCATTATTTTGAGAGGGATAGAGAAGGGACTTATAAGGGTGAGCCGCCGAGGAATGGGGGCATCGTTTAATTAAGGATGTGCTCCATTGACAGGCAGGGACATTTCTGTGAGGGGAAGACTAAGGATAGAATACTGTCCTACCCATCTCCTTGAATATTGATGATATCCCGGGTGGAAGTGCTGTTAGTTATCCACTCCATACCTCTCTAGCTGTCTCTAAACAAAGTGGTTGAGACTATCTATTGTATTTTATTATATGTGCTATTGCTAACTATATGTGTTGGTGTTATGTTTGTCTTGGTCAAAGAACTCCTTTTTAATATATCCAAATAAAGATAATAATTTTTTAAAGAAATTTTTTGTCACTCAAAGTAAATAGGTATTTTTTTGACATAAAAAAACACCACACAGAAAAAATACTTTAATAGAAATAAATACACAGACAAATTAGAGACTCCATCTTTATTACTCCCTGTCACCCCTCCACGATCCTGCTCTTCTGTCTTCTTTCTCCTTCAACACAGGCAGCTCTGCTCCATCAGACAGCACAGCTGCATGGGAGAAAGGACGCTGTGCTCCGTGCAGAAATCACTCTGTGAGAGTGACCACAGGCTCCCTGCTGTAAGCGGTGGCACGGGTTGCCATAGCAACGCTGCTACGATCACATGATTCCAGTGCCGCTGAGTGCTGGTAGCGGGACGTCACCGTCACCCCTACAAAGCGCGTTGCTATGGCAACGGTGATCTCCGTTATTGACCGGCTGTGTCAGCCAGTCAGGAGCCGGCTTATGCGGACACTGGTAACTATGGTAAACATCGGGTAACCTTTCCTTGGTTACCCGATATTTACCTTCGTTACCAGCGTCCGACGCTCTCACGCTGTCAGTGCCGGCTCCCTGCTCCCTGCACACATAGCCAGACTACACATCGGGTAATTAACCCGATGTGTGCTCTGGCTAGGAGTGCAGGGAGCCAGCGCTAAGCGGTGTGCGCTGGTAGCCAAGGTAAATATCGGGTTGGTTACCCGGTATTTACCTTAGTTACCAGGCGCAGCATCGCTTCCATGCGTCGCTGCTGGTTGGGGGCTGGTCACTGGTTGCTGGTGAGATCTGCCTGTTTGACAGCTCACCAGCAACCCGTGTAGCGACGCTCCAGCAATCCCTGCCAGGTCAGGTTACTGGTAGGATCACTGGAGCGTTGCTTAGTGTGACTGTACCTTAAGGGAACGGGGAAGCAGAGCGGGGAGTCGACCGTGTGCTAGAGCATGTCGCCGGTACATGGCGATACACAAACGTGCACCGTGTAACAGAGAGATGCAATGACAGGTCCTAGCATGACGCGTCATAGTCATGTGACCGGTCTGTAGCCAATGAGATAATAGACACGTGACTGGTCACATGGCTATTTTGATGTCACGATAGGTCCTGCATCACTGCTGGTGTTCCCAGAGGACGCAGCGATTACCAATGGAAAAGCTGCTGGAGACAGAGTGCAGGATGCATCCCGGGGAAAGGTAAGTGTTATGTCAATGTTTATTAACTGTATGTGTACATTTATAATGCGTTTTTATGTGTTTGTGATTGCCTCCCATTGTTTCCTATAGGTTCGAGTGGTTCGCCGAACAGGCTCGCCGAACCGAACTCGAACCAGACCTCGGTTCGGCGAACCGAGCTCGAGCTGAACCGTGACCGGTTCGCTCATCTCTACTAAAGAGAATAAAAATTTTACCAGTGGCTCTTTAGGGTACAGCTCATTTTGCATTCAATCTGTTACAGCTGGACATAGGATATTTATCACTTGTTTTTGTGATACCCAAAACACTTTTAGGCTATGTGCGCACTAGGACGTTTTTGCACTTCTCAAAAATGCTGCATTTTTGGCCACAAAAAACGCACAAAAACGCACCTGCGGCAAAAACACAGTGGTAATAATGCATGTGTTTTTACCCCGTTTCAGTGCGGTTTTGGCTGTCTTTTGCTGCATTTTTGATCACTGCATTTTGCAGCATTTTTCCATTGCATTTCATGGGTCAAAAACGCAGTAAAACGCAGGAAAGAATTGACATGTCCATTTTTTTTTTAGCTCAAAAACGCGGCTAAAAAAAGTTGTGTGCAGACAGCAAAAATTAAAATTCATAGACTTTGCTGGGGAAGGAAAATCATGCAGTTTGGAGCCCAAAACGCCACGAAAAACGCTCAGTGCGCACATAGCCTTACTGCTCCCTTATAGATTTTCTTTGTTGTACAATAATTGCAATTATATATATCCAGTAATCCTGTTATCTATTCACTACACAAGTGTTCAGGCCCTCCTTCAATCCAGGAGTCTCCCTTTGGGAATTAATGGCCACGGATGCATTGGTCACAACACTTGAACACTAATGGAATGGCACAATTCACTTCAAAGCACATTTATACTGCAGAGTACTCAATAGTTCCTGGCACTACTGTTGCTGTTACACTGTCCTGTCCTTCACTTTGACACCACAGTTCTACCCAGTAAAGTAATAAAGTCCTGCACACCATAGTTGTATCCAACCCCAAGGGTTCTATTTTTGCCAAAGGTCTACAACCTGCACTGCCATCGGACAAAGCTATTCCATTTGGCTTCTCTGTGCTGACCTGTTCACCTATGTCAATACTAGGCCTCTTCTATAAGACAAGCCCTGCTGGACCTAGTTGAGGCCCGTGTTTCCTGGGTTAGAGTCTGGTACTCATTACGGTAAGGTAGAGTATTGCTGAGTCACATCCTACGTTGCAATCTCCATTTCTGTTTTGGGCCTTGCCCCAGCACTCACTCTCTGGGTCTTTGGTATTCAACTGGCCCGCACTCAACCTAACTCTCTTGCAAATTCTTTTCCTATTTACTGTATATTTTGCCTCTGCATAAATATGTTATATCTAACTCCTCCCATTATTCTTAACTATGCACTTACTGCCCCTGTTGCTAAGAAACCAGCAATACCTAGCTATGAAGCAGTACATATGATAAGTTACTAGATGGCCACATACCTGAAATAAGCATTAACACAATATTCACATCAACAGTATTTACATTATTGTCTTGCGGCGACGATTGACGTCTTCACGGTGAGGCCTTCAAAGCTCAGCACGACCTTACAGAAGAATGGGCCAAAATCACACCTGAGTAATGTTTGTGACTAGTTTCTCCATACAGGAGGAGTCATAAGCTGTCATCACCAACAAAAGCTTTGTACAAGGTATAAAATTTCAGTATGAGTGTTCAATACTTTTTCCGTGTCATTTCTTCTTATTACAAATGATTAACTTTATTGACATCTATGGTTTGATTTTTTTAACTGTGTGGATAAGATGGATTGTTACCAATATCTGGTGAAAAATTCCCGCCAATAGCATCTTTAGAAATATAGTTACTTATATTTTGCTCGCTGTATGACTGATTCAAGTGGTTGTAGCTGGATGAAAGGTTGAGATGGGACTACCCCTTTAAAAAAGGACACATTACATATTTGGTTATCTTTCTTTTACTAGCAACCTACAAAGTACAGGATTTACATTCTTAATGTTTATTAGTTTAAAGAATCTAGCATAGTAGACACTTCCTTTGAGCATAGTCACATCAAAACTACACCCCATATGTAAATTAACATATTAAGTTACAATAAACTAGTATAAAACAAGCATCATGCAAAATCAATACTTTCATGACACTATGGAGTTAAGTGCAATAGTACAACTCACTATATCTGACAATGCTACAAAACAGTATTTAATGCAGAAAACAAAATGCTTGACTTGTCATCTCTGAGGAACTGAAATCCTTTCCTACACAACCATCCTAAAGAGGCCTTTACACGCTACGATATTTCTAGCAATTGCTAGTGATATCGTACGCAAAAGCACCCGCCCCCGTCGTGCATGTGAAATCGTGTGATCGCTGCCGCAGTGAACATTATTACTATGGTAGCGTCACACGCACTTACCTGGTCGGCGGCGTCACTGTGACTGCCGAACAATCCCTCCCTCAAGGGGGAGGTGCGTTCGGCGTCACCGCAACGTCACACAGCCGCCGGCCAATAGAAGCGGAGGGGCGGAGATGAGCGGGACGTAAACATCCCACCCACCTCCTTCCTTCCGCATAGCCGGCAGGTGCCGCGGGACGCAGGTAAGCTGTGTTCATCGTTCCCGGGGTGTCACACGGAGCGACGTGTGCTACCCCGGGTACGATGAACAGCCAGCGCCATGAAAAATAAACAATTTTTTAAAAAATAAGCGACGTGTATACGATTTACGATTTGTGACCAATTCTGCGCCGCTCGGAGGTGTCACACGAGACGACGTCGTGAACGATGAACTTCCTTTCAGGAAGTGGATGTTCGCCGCCCACAGCGAGGTCGCTCTGCAGGTAAGTATGTGTGACGGCAGTTTAACGACTTTGTGCGACACGGGCAGCGATTTGGCCGTGATGCACAAACGATGGGGGCGGGTACGATTGTACCGTGTGACGCCCACATTAGGGTATAATGAATCTGCCTTGAAAAAATATTTACACTCCTCTCCCCTGTCTGACACTCCATGCAGCTTTCTCAAGCCTTTATTTTTCTTCTTCTCTACTCGACATTCTCATCCTGCATCTTGACTCTGCACCAGGAATTCCTGACAGATTATATGGACTTCATATTTCTCCTATCTAGAGTACTTGGATCCTAAATTCCATGTAATTCACGGGTTTTGCTATTAAAAATGGATTTATTTCGTCTGAGGAGTTTATATAAACATATATTTTCTTCAAGAAAACATTAATCAAATAAAGGTGACTAATAGTTCGAAGGATGAGAGGTATTTTTGAGAATAACTTTTCTAGCAAACGGTGTTCAGTATGCAAATTTTAATTGGAAAAACAGCAATAATTAGCAAAAATTAGAATGCTATTTAAATGCATGTTCACCATTAACAAAGAAATATGAATATATTAGGAATGCTTAATGTTATCCTTGGCATACCTGTTTTTCCAGAGAAAGCATTTCAGTTACTGATATGCTAATTCTTCACAGCATCTTGTAATCTGTCAAGTATCTTAAGACTGCAGAGTTTGAACAATGTTTTTCTTATACTACATTTGTATTACATGAAAAGCTCATGGGGTTAAAGGGTGCCATGCTAATCATAATGTCAGGTATGTTGTTTAATAAGCTATTTACATATGCAAATTATTAGGTTACATTTTCACAGTGAATAAACAGCACATTTCTAGCAATATCTCATTCACACTCAGTATAGGAACTTTACACCTTAAATCATTGAGTAGTTGATGTCCACAATATGTAAAATATTTATTTGTTTATCACTGTAAAATTCCTCCTTTCCAATGTTGAAAATTTGCAATATCAGCTACTTAGCTCAGTACTGCTCGGTACTTGATTGAGCATTAGGGTACTCGATGTGCTCAGTACTCAATGGAGGATTTTGCTGTTCGGATGCCATGCCTGACTGGGCACCCATTACACCAGCGGTGAATGCCCCGGTCTGCACAAAATTTTCAATCATCCTGATGCCAGTGATAATTAAAAATGTCTGCACACTATTGAATGTCGCCTGACAAAAACATTTGTGCCTGTTTAATTTCTGGATATTTAAAATAAATTGAACAAAATCACCTATTGAGTGCCAAATATTACTTGATACAAACACTAAACTGCAACATTTCCAAACTGCTTGCCTTTGAAATGTTGCCATTTAGGCTTGGATATTGAGGCTTTCCACAACAGAATGCCGGTGGCCGACCTTTGGTATTCGGTCCCCAGCCATCACTATTTCTCCCAGATGCAATTCTCACCTTACACAAGCACATGTCTCATAACATTCAACATTCCCTCACCAAAGCAGTTACTGGCAAGGTCCACTTAACCATGAGTATGTGGAGAAGTGCTTGAAACAAGGGACCCTGCATTTCCCTGATGGCACACTAGGTGAACCTCGCGGAGGCGTGAACCGAGTTGGAGCTTGGGTCAGCACACAAGATACCGACACCTAAAATTTCAGGCCATAGTTCCATCAGGGTCTCCTCCACCTCCTATGCTAGCTCCTACACCCCCTCCTCTTCCACATCTTCTATCGCCAAATTGTCTCTATTAGCAGCAAGCTGGAAGTGCTGCATTACTGCCTTGTTGAGGTGGCAACAGGCACTTCTGAAGCTCATATCTTTAGGTGACAAACCGCACACCTGTGTAGAGTTGTTAAAATGATCATTTGTGATAATGGGCGTAACCTGTTGGCGCCTCTGAAGCTTGGGAAGCTGACACAAGTACGATGTGTGGCCCACATACTCAACTTAGCAGGTCAGTGCTTTCTGAAAACCAATCCAGATTTACCTGAGCTACTTGCTATTTCCATAACTCAGCTACAGCTGCTGCTGCCTGTAACTTGCAAGCTCATCAACTGATTTGCAACCTGCCCAAGAACTGGAACTCAATATTACATATGTTGACAAGGTTTTATGAGCAGCAGAGGGCCATAGTTCAATACCAGCTCCAACATGCCCATCGGTATTCCAATACGTATGGCACTTAAGAACAGATGAGTGGCCATAGATGTCTTACTCCACCAAAATGATGAGCAGGGATGAAGCCATAATAAGCATAACCATCCCAATTCCATTCAACTGAAATGTTTGCTGCTCATATTGAAAGAGGAAACTTTGCATGCTCAACAGGTGGAGGTGGAGGTGGGAAATACAATTGTACAATGTGGATGGCTTCAAGAGGAGGAGCAGGAGGAGGATTTGGAGGAGAAGATGTATTGTCATCACTCTGATGGGGACAGGGAAGCCTTGCCTGTTGAGAATCTGGCACACATGGCAGACTTTATATCAGGCTGCCTTCCCAGGGACCTTTGTGTTATATGCATTTTGGACAACACAGATTACTGGTTATGTATCCTTCTAGATGCATGGCTACAAGGAGAAATTTACATCTCTTATACCTGCAGACAAGAGGGCTACTAAAAAGGTGCAATACCATAAGGCCATAGTTGAAGAATTGGTCAACAGATTTCCATCTGCCAAAGCTGGCAGCAGAGGTCATGTACTTTTCACAACCAAGGAGTAGAGAAGATGAATACTTACAGCAGGAACAACAGAGGCAGGGGAACACTATTAAAGTGCTGAAACAGTTTCATGACACACTCATGACACCCAGTCCCTGCTGTGCAGGGTATTGTGATTAGAGATGATCAATGTTCGAGGTTCGCCAATTTCATGTTCGAGTGATTTTGGGGTGCTCGAGATCGAACTCGAACGCAAGCTTTTTGCTAAAAGCTCGACAGCTCGAGTTACGTTCGAGAACGGTTCGATCAGCAAAAATCCTAGCTAGTAACTAGCTGGCTTTTAACTGTAATAGTGTGAGTCACTCTGTGATTCACACTATAATCAAATTTCAGTGTATAGTGTGCGGAGGGGGTGCGTTTAGATCAGTACTGCTGAGATAATGGCGATAGCCATTTTTTTTTTCCCCCTAAGCACGCGTGCAGTGGGGTGAGCCAGCATGTCAGCCAGTCACAGACACACACACAGCTAAGTGGACTTTTTTCCCAGACAAGCAAGGGCATGTGTCATAGGCTGTGAATGTCACATGTCCTTGCACTATAAATACGGCCATTTTCACTCACGGCACCATTATCTGCCTTCTGCGTGTAGGTGACAGTCACCGCTCATGCAGCTCCTGTCGCCGCTCCTGCTGTGTACGCTATACACACAGCGCTCTACAGATTAGGGACAGAAGTTTATTTCAGCTCTTTTCAGGGCTGATTTCCTTGGGCTTAGAGCCATAGGTGACAGTCAGGTCCGTGGAAACGCTGTATACAGCTTCAGATAACAGCGTCTGCGTACCTAAGCTCAGGTAATTCCTTCCTTCATTTCACCATTAAGAGGGATAGAAAGTGATGCTTCCTTTCCTGTCCATTGACCCAGAGAACCTGGCCACTGTACCCACCTGCCCACTTTTGCCACGCTATTTTTATAGCAAACAGTGCTGAAAATTAGTGGCATTCACAAAGTGTCTGCTATACTAATTTAATGTCCCACTGGTGCCAAGCAAGTCCCAGCACCTCTGCATTCTACCCTCATGCACATTTTGCTACACTATTCTTATAGCAAAAAGTGCTGAACATAAGTGGCATCCAAAAAGTGTCTGATATACTAATTTTGTGTCCCACTTGTGCCAAGCATGTCCCACCACCTCTGCATTCAACCCTCATGCACATTTTGCTACCCTATTTTTATAGCAAACAGTGCTGCCAGTTTTAGGGCCATAGTTGCATTGTCAGGGATAGTCAGTGATGGTTCTTCAGCTGTCAATAAAGCTAGACCACCTCTGCAATCTACACCACCTTTCAATTTTTGCTACCACATTTTAAGTGACTAATCTTGTCGCTAACAAAATAAGTGGCAAAAGGACAGATGCTGGTGGAAAGGGGAACAGGCGTGTTGGAAAAGGAAAAAAAGTTTGTATCCGTGGGGAAGGTGGCAAAGCTACATTAACATCTGCTGAAGACAAGCCATCTTCCAGCAAAAGTAAGATGTCTACTACTTTCCGTGGACAATCCAATCTGCTCCCTTTTTTACGGACCCGAACAACTGTAAGAAAGGTAGATGATGCACAAAAAAAGAACATTCTTGAATGGATCTCAAGTGCTCCAACAAGTGCCCTCTCCTCCACCTCAACTACCACAGAAAAAAACCCACAGTCCTCTGAGATGTCATCCCAATCACACTTGCTTTCTCCCAGCTCCTAAGTCTCCACCCTCCCTGCACAGTATGGTGTAACAGAGATCGCTGAGTCTTCAGAGCTGTGAAGTCACACTATAGCCTGGGAATCAGAGGTCTGCTCCCAAGCTACAGTGAGTACAGACCAGGAAATGGTCTGCTGTGATGCCCAGAAGCTTTGTGACTCAGATTCAGGCCATGATGACCAAGTTTATGAGCATAATGCAGACCCTCATTCCCAAACTGTAACACCTGTTGGTGGAGACAATGAGGAACATACTGATGACGATGAGACGCAGATACCAGATTGGGATGACAACTTAAATAATTGGTCAGGGCAGGAAGAGTCTAGGTCTGAGGGCGAGGGGAGTGCAAACACAATGCTTGATGATGAAGTTCTAGATCCCACTTACTGTCAACCCACAGTGAGGCACTTGAGGAGGTCAACAGAGGCGGTGGAGGAGGATGCAACTGACGACGAAGTTACCTTGCGCCTTCCTGGACAGAGTCGGAGTACTGGTAGCACGTCTACAACTGCATCCTCAGCCTCCACTCTGCCTCTGATCACAAGTCGGGGTGGCTCTGCAGGTTGCATGTCCATTAAGGTGGGCTTTGCACACTACGACATCGCAGGTGCGATGTCGGTGGGGTCAAATCGAAAGTGACGCACATCCGCAGGCGATATCGTAGTGTGCAAATCCTTTTTGATACGATTAACGAGCGCAAAAGCGTCATTATCGTATCATCGGTGTAGGGTCCGACATTTCCATAAGGCCGGTGCAGCGGCAGGTACGATGTTGTTCCTCGTTCCTGCGGCAGCACACATCGCTGTGAATGAAGCCGCAGGATCGAGGAACATCTACCTGCGTCCCGGCTGCTATACGGAAGGAAGGAGGTGGACGGGATGTTTACATCTTGCTCATCTCCGCCCTTCCACTGCTATTGGCCGCCTGCCATGTGATGTCGCTGTTACGCCACACGACCCACCCCCTTAGGAAGGAGGCGGGTCGCCGGCCAGAGCGACGTTTCAAGGCAGGTGAGTGCATGTGAAGCTGGCGTAGCGATAATGTTCGCTACGCCAACAATCACAAGATATCGCTGCTGCGACGGGGGCGGGGACTATCGCGCTCGACATCGCAATATCGGCTTGCGATGTCGCAGCGTGCAAAGTACCCCTTAGCCTTCCCTAGCCTGGTCCTTTTTCGACCTTGCAAAGGATCTCCCAAATCATGTGATCTGTAAAATTTGTCGGGAATCTTTAAGTAGAGGCAAAAAGCTCACCAGTTTGACAACTTCTTTCATGAATCGTCACATGAATACCAAGCATAATTCCCAGTGGGAAGCTCACTGTGCTGCACTGCGGACTAGCATAGCGGGCCAACCACTGCCTGCCCCTTCCAGTGCATCCACATGCTCTTCATCTTCTATGACTGTGGGAGCAGCTGTCACACCTGGTTTTCCACGCACACCTTCCACCACTGTAACCGCAACAGGCAGTTTGCTTGGTAGGTCATCAGTTGGTTTGGAAGAGGAAACAAGTGCGGGTGTACGGGTCTCTCAGATATTGATAGCACCAACATTGGATGAAGGCAACATCATGTCTCCGCCTGCACTTTCCTCACAAACCTGCATCTTTCCAGGGACACACTACTCACAATCATCTACACACAGCAGCCAGATCTCTGTCCCTCAAATGTGGACAACTAAAAGGCCATATTTCCTCCGACCCATGACAAAGCTAAGAGGTTGACTTTATCCCTCTGTAAGCTCTTGGCTACCGAAATGCTGCCTTTCCACCTGGAGGACACACAGGATTTTCGAGATCTTATGTCCGTCGCTGTGCCCCAGTACCAAATGCCCAGTCGCCACTACTTCTCTAAGAAAGGTGTGCCTGCGCTACACCAGCATGTCGCACACAACATCACCTCTTGCTTGACAAACTCTGTGTGTGACCGGGTGCATTTCACCACCGATACTTGGACCAGTAATCATGGACAGGGGCATTACATGTCACTGACTGAGCGCTGGGTAACTATAGTAATAGATGGAGAAGGGTCTGCTGAACAAGTCTTGCCATCCCCACGACTTGTGCATCAATCCTCTGTATGTATAAGTTCCTCCAACGTTTTTGCCTCCTCAACCTCGTCTGGGTCCTCCACCTCTGCCCCAAGCCTGCCTGTTCAGGCCACCAGCATTGTAACTACGCACAAGGAATCACGCATACCTCCTTACTATGGTGGCAGCAGAGCGCAACGGCATCAGGCGGTCTTTAGCTTGAAATGTTTGGAAATAAGAGTCACACAGCAGCTGAGTTGTGGGCAGCTCTGCGGTCTGAATTTCATAAATGGTTGTCTCCACTCAACCTGCAGCCAGGTAAGGCCGTGTGCTGCAAACCTGGGTAAGGCCCTTCGCCTGGGCAAGGTGACACACGTGCCTTGTATGGCTCACGTGTTGAACCTTGTTGTCCAGCAATTTTTAAACACACTATCCCGGCCAAGATGGCCTTCTGCACAGGGCATGAAAACTGTCTGCTCACTTCGACCGTTCAACCGTAGCTGAGCGACTTGCATCGCTCCAGAAGTCTTTCGGCCTGCCGGTTCATCGCCTGAAATGCGATGTGCCGACACGATGGAATTCCACTCTCCACATGTTACAGCGACTGTGGCAGCACCGCTGAGCACTGGTGCAATACGTCATGATGTATAGCCTGGGCCAAGGAGTTGCAGAGGTGGGGCAGATCACCCTGATGGAGGGGTCTCAGATCAAGGACCTATGCACCCTTCTGCACAGTTTCGACATGGCGACGAATATGTTTAGCGCTGACAATGCCATTATCAGCATGAAAATTCCAGTCATTTTCATGCTGGAGCACACGCTAAACACTATTCGGAGTCAGGGGGTGGTTCAACAGGAAGGGGAGGAAGTACAGGAGGATTCGTATGTGCAAGTAATTACAAAATCACCAAGGTCCAGATGTTCATCATCACCAAGGCGGTAGGCATGGGACGATGGGGGAGAGGGATTAACAAGTGCGCATGGTAGCAGGCAAAATGTTGAGGAAGGTGCAGGAGAACATGAAGAAATGGAGGACGAACTGTCCATGGACATGGAAAACTCAGCAGATGAGGGAGACCTTGGTGAAATTTCCGTTGAAAGAGGTTGATGGGAGATAGCAGAGGAAGAAAGAACGGTTAGCACCTCTATGCAACAAATACATCAAGGACTTGGTCCGCATGGATGCGCAAAACACATGAGCACCTTCTTGCTGCACTACCTACAACATGACCCTCGGATTGTCCGATTTGGAAGTGATGAAGACTACTGGGTTGCCACACTATTAGATCCCCGGTACAAGTCCAAATTTTGTGAAATAATTTTAGCCATAGAAAGGGATGCACGTATGCAGGAGTATCAGCAGACGCTGTTACTCAATCTTAGCTTTGCTTTCCACCAAACACCAGTGATCCACGGAGTGAATCTCCCAGTTGTAACTTGACAAACATGGGACGGTCTCGTCATCAACAGTCTAACCATACCAGCAGCACCGTATCTGTTGCTGGTAACAGCAATTTTATTGAATCATTTCATAATTTTTTTAGACCATCCTTTGCAAGACCAACAGAGACAAGAAATGTGACACATAGTCAATGGCTGCAGAGGATGATACAGCAGTATCTCCAAATGAACATCGATGCCATGACTTTGCAACTGAAGCCTTGCTCATTTTGGGCTTCAAATTTTGAAATATGTCCTCCTGAGCTCTCTACTTATGTCTTGGAGATCTTGTCGTATCCAGCTGCCAGTGTTGTCTCAGAACGTGTCTTCAGTGCTGCTGGGTGTGTGCTGACAGATAAGCGCACGCGTCTGTCCAGTGACAATGTGGACAGACTAACGTTCATCAAGATGAACACGTCATGGATCCGCAAGGACTTTACTACCCTTGTGTCATCCTGGGGAGAGTAAAGGCTTGTGGATTTGGAATATGCTTGATGCAAATGTACCTGTCAAGTTTGCAACTGGGGCACAAGTGCTGCCACTAAAGGGGTGTCTGTGTGGCCCAATTTTTAGAATAAAAAGGGAGACTCTTCTTGGAGTAACCCTTGCTTGCTGTGTTTTTAAAAACGAGCCAAGATGAACAAGTCATGGTTCAGCAAATACTTTGCTACCTATCCCTGTGTCATCCTGGGAACAGCTAAGGCTGGCGTATTTTTGAATGTGCTTGATGCAAAACTACCTGTGAAGTGTACAACAGGGGCACAAGTGCTACCACTGAAAGGGTGTCTGTGTGGCCCAATTTTTTGAAAAAAGGGAGACTCTGCTTCGAGTAACCCTTGCTGTGTTTTTAAAAATGATCCAAGATGAACAGATCTGGGATCAGCAAAGACTTTGCTAGACCTTCCCAAGTGTCATCCTGGGGACAATTAAGGCTGGCGTATTTTGGAATGTGCTTGATGCAAATCAAAACATCCAGTTTGCAACTAGGGCACAAGTGATGCCACTGAAGTGGTGTCTGTGGGGCCCAATTTTTGGAAAAAAGGGAGACTCTGCTTTGAGTCCCCTTGCGGTGTTTTTAAAAACGAGCCAAGATGAAAAAGTCATGGTTCAGCAAAGACTTTGCTACCTACCCGGTTGTCATCCTGGGTAAAGATAAGGCTGGCGTATTTTGGAATGTGCTTGATGCAAATCTACCTGTCAATTTTGCAACTGGGGCACAAGTGATGCCACTGAAGGGGTGTCTGTGTGGCGCAATTTTTGGAATAAAAAGGGAGACTCTGCTTGGAGTCCCCCTGCTGTGTTTTTAAAAATGAGCCAAGATGAACAAGTTATGGTTCAGCAAAGACTTTTCTACCTATCCCTGTGTCATCCTGGGGACAGTAAAGGCTTGTGGATTTGGAATATGCTTGATGCAAATGTACCTGTCAAGTTTGCAACTGGGGCACAAGTGCTGCCACTAAAGGGGTGTCTGTGTAGCCCAATTTTTGGAATAAAAAGGGAGACTCTGCTTGGAGTCCTCCTGCTGTGTTTTTAAAAACGAGGCAAGATGAACAAGTCATGGTTCAGCAAATACTTTGCTACCTATCCCTGTGTCATCCTGGGAACAGCTAAGGCTGGCGTATTTTTGAATGTGCTTGATGCAAAACTACCTGTGAAGTGTACAACAGGGGCACAAGTGCTACCACTGAAGGGGTGTCTGTGTGGCCCAATTTTTGGAAAAAAGGGAGACTCTGCTTGGAGTAACCCTTGCTGTGTTTTTAAAAATGATCCAAGATGAACAGATCTCAGCAAAGACTTTGCTAGACCTTCCCAAGTGTCATCCTGGGGACAAATAAGGCTGGCGTATTTTGGAATGTGCTTGATGCAAATCAAAACATCCAGTTTGCAACTAGGGCACAAGTGATGCCACTGAAGTGGTGTCTGTGGGGCCCAATTTTTGGAAAAAAGGGAGACTCTGCTTTGAGTCCCCTTGCGGTGTTTTTAAAAACGAGCCGAGATGAACAAGTCATGGTTCAGCAAAGACTTTGCTACCTACCCCGGTGTCATCCTGGGGAAAGTTAAGGCTGGCGTATTTTGGAATGTGCTTGATGCAAATCTACCTGTCAAGTTTGCAACTGGGGCACAAGTGCTGCCACTAAAGGTGTGTCTGTGTGGCCCAATTTTTGGAATAAAAAGGGAGACTCTGCTTGCAGTCCTCCTGCTGTGTTTTTAAAAACGAGCCAAGATGAACAAGTCATGGTTCAGCAAATATTTTGCTACCTATCCCTGTGTCATCCTGGGGACAGTTAAGGCTGGCGTATTTTTGAATGTGCTTGATGCAAAACTACCTGTGAAGTGTACAACAGGGGCACAAGTGCTACCACTGAAGGGGTGTCTGTGTGGCCCAATTTTTGGAAAAAAGGGAGACTCTGCTTGGAGTAACCCTTGCTGTGTTTTTAAAAATGATCCAAGATGAACAGATCTGGGATCAGCAAAGACTTTGCTAGACCTTCCCAAGTGTCATCCTGGGGACAATTAAGGCTGGCGTATTTTGGGATGTGCTTGATGCAAATCAAAACATCCAGTTTGCAACTAGGGAACAAGTGATGCAATTTTTGGAAAAAACGGAGACTCTGCTTTGAGTCCCCTTGCGGTGTTTTTAAAAACGAACCAAGATGAACAAGTCATGGTTCAGCAAAGACTTTGCTACCTACCCGGTTGTCATCCTGGGGAAAGTTAAAGCTGGCGTATTTTGGAATGTGCTTGATGCAAATCTACCTGTCAAGTTTGCAACTGGGGCACAAGTGATGCCACTGAAGGGGTGTCTGTGTGGCGCAATTTTTGGAATAAAAAGGGAGACTCTGCTTGGAGTCCCCCTGCTGTGTTTTTAAAAATGAGCCAAGATGAACAAGTTATGGTTCAGCAAAGACTTTGCTACCTATCCCTGTGTCATCCTGGGGAGAGTAAAGGCTTGTGGATTTGGAATGTGTTTGATGCAAATGTACCTGTCAAGTTTGCAACTGGGGCACAAGTGATGCCACTGAAGGGGTGTCGATGTGGCCCAATTTTGGGAAAAAAGGGAGACTCTGCTTGGAGTCCCCTTGCTGTGTTTTACATGACTTCAGAAGGGCATGCCGTGCCTATATCTGTGTCTCCTACTCTTTTTCCTCGTCCAGCTGTTTAGTTTTCGCATGGGTATTTGTCCTTGTCACTTTCCCATGTGTTTGTGTGGTCTTGGGAGTTGTTTGTCACCTTTTGGACACCTTTGAGGGTGTTTTCCAGGTGTTTTTAGGTGTTTGTGATTGCCTCCCATTGTTTTCAATGGAGTTCGAGAGGTTCGTCGAACGGTTCGTCGAACGGTTCGTCGAACGGTTCGTTGAACGGGGCACCGTTCGACGAACCGAACTCGAACTCTAGGGGGGTGTCTCATCTCTAATTGTGACAAGCAGTGGAAAATTTGGGTAGATGGTGAAGGGTTACATAGATAATCATAACACCATCCTACAAGATTCCTCTGTGCCATACAATTATTGGGTATCCAAGGTAGACACATGTCAGGAGCTGTCCCTCTATGCCTTTGAGGTACTGTCCTGCCCTCATGCTAGAATTTTGTCTAAGAGAGTTTCTAGTGTGACTGAGGGCATAATAACCGATAGGCACATCTGCTTAACAACTAACAATACTGACAGGCTGACTCTTATCAAAATGAACAAAGAGTGGATTAGCACAGAATTTCATCCCCACCACACGACATTGACTGAACCAAAAGTCAATTGTAGTGATTATTTTATTGCAGTATATTCCCTTGCACAGCTTCCCTCATAAACAAGGGTAGACAGACCTTATGTTCTCCTTTTTTGTTTCCTCTTCATCCTCACTTACCACATCAACATGTGCATGATACCACCATAACTCTTCCTAGGCTGTGTATTATGGCACAATAGATAATTTTTAAAGGCCTATCTCATAGAATCTCTTACATACATAAATACTGTATATGTCTGGTAAATGCATATCCTTGCCTAGTTTTTGAGTCAGAAATTGTGTGTCTTCAAAATTGATCCACAATTGGCATCAGATTGTCTTTTGTATGTCTGTTACTGGCTGTATTGCTATTCCTCATACACATTTTAGGTAGGACTTGCACTGCCTGCACCTACTTTGGCAGTTTTGTAGCCACAAATAAAGAATGTTTAAAAATTAATACAAAACTGGGATCAGACTTTTTTCTTTATGTCTATTGCTGGCTGTAATGTAATCCCTCCTGGCAATTTTTGGTATGATGAGCACTGGGTTTGCTTGTTTAAGAGTCAAGAATTAAGAGAGTTTTCAAAATTGAGTCCAAACTAAAATTGGAGTATTTTCTGCACATCTGTTGCTGGCTGTGTTGCTATGCCTCCTTGTTAACTATGTCGGCCGCATGCCTGGGTCCTTATTTATTTTCTTTGGGTGATCCTACTGCCTCTTCCCTTGTGCTACATGCTGGTAAAATCTGCCGTGCCTGGACACAGGCACTGATACTTCCTACCCTGATACTGTCTTTGGACATTTGCAGACACCATCAGAAACCAAATCCACTTCCTTGTCACAGTGTAGCTTCCCATTGTCTTTACTCCAGGTATTGGACCTCAAGCGTTAATATGCATGCCACTTACCCACAGGCCAAAACAATAAACATAACAATAAACATTTCTAGACTGCCTTCCTTTCAAATCTTGGCATTTATGCTTGTGGACACTGATGATTTATCAGGTACATTATGACGGTGGTCTCCACTCAGTACCTGATGCTCAGCCTTCACTATTTCCCATGGCCTGGCATCTTACAAAACCTCATGTCTCATAACATCACCTGTGCCTCATAGTCATTAGGCCTAGGCATCACACTGACTGCAGATCCTTACCAATTTACTTATTAATACCTATTAATACCGCTGTTAGCTGCATCCATAATTTAAAATGCACAGGCTGTGTGGTAGGGGATGGGGAAGTGGACGTGACACTGATGGTGCATTCCCAGGTCAAGATAGTCAGGCAGGTGAAACTGTGCCTGTTACGTGAGCACAACAAAACCAAACATGTCACACTCTTACCCAAGGGCCAAATATGGCCTGCAGGTTTATTTCATTTGGTCCATGAGTGTATTCTGCAAGGAAGACTATGTGGTGCACTTTATTCATTATGAAGGGATATGTGGGGCCCATTATTTTGTTTGCAGGGCTATGTGGGGCCCCTTATTCTCTATGGATGGCTATGTGTGGCCAATTATTCTGTATGAAGGGCTATGTGCGGCCTGCATCTTGGGTGGCCAGCAACTTTGTCAAATTTTGGCCCTCTGAGTAACTTAGTTTAAAATCCCTGCCCTAAACTATATCATCTACTAAAGTCAAAGACGATGGGGAAATACAATAAGCGGTGGGCTATAATCAGATGTTACATTTTTGCAGCATATTTTGGCAGCATTAATTAATTTAATGCAAATGAAGAGCTGATTTAACATGCCCAGCAGAAGCGATGAGATTCCATAAAGGTAAATAACACTATTGTTTGTTTTGCCTGACTGAAATGAGAAATGTATTTGCAAAAATTCTAAATATAGTGCCCTTTTATCAATTTTTTAAGCTTAAGTGCATTTTGGTCACAAAACTGCATGCAAATCCTTATTCCAGAAAAGTCAAAGAGAATGCTAAAGTTTTGTGCACGTTGTTTTTTGTTGCCTTGCAGATTTGGTGAACAAATACATCTGCAGCATGTCAATTCTTTCAGTATTTTTGCAGTGTTTTTCCACCGCAGAATGCATGGACAGTACTTTGGAAAAAAACACATCAAAAAGCATAAAAAATGCTGTAAAAATGTGCATAAAGAATGCAGAAATTTCTGCAACCAAATACTCAGCGTGCACACATAGACTAAAAAGGGGCTTTACACTCTGAGATATATGTACCGATATCGCTAGCGAGCGTACCTGCCCCCGTCGGTTGTGCGTCACGGGCAAATCGCTGCCCGTGGCGCACAACATCGCTAACACCCGTCACACGCACTTACCTGCCCTGCAACTTTGCTCTGGCCAGCGATCTGCCTCTTTTCTAAGGGGGCGGGTCATGCGGCATCACAGCGACATCACACGTCAGCCGTCCAATAGAAGCGGAGGGGCGGAGATGAGTGGGATGTAACATCCCACCCAACTCCTTCCTTCTGCGTTGCCGGTGGAGGCAGGTAAGGAGATGTTCATCGCTCCTGCAGTGTTACACATAGTGATGTGCTGCCGCAGGAACGACAAACAACCTCGTTACTCACCAGACAACGATATTGGTGTTTGGACGACCTTTCCAAAAGCAACGATTTTTATCACTTTTGCGATCATTGTAGGTCGCTCCTACGTGTTATATGCTGCGATGTTGCTAACGACGCCGGATGTGCGACACAAACTTAGTTACCCCGACGATAAATCGTTAGCGATATCGCAGCGTGTAAAGCCCCCTTAAAGCTATGTGCCCGTGGGGCTATGTACACAAGAATACATCCGCAGGTATATCCGCAGGTTTCCTGTTGCTGATCCCCGGAATCCACAGTTATCCATTGCTATGGGATTCCAGCGAAGTATCTGCGGTAAACCTGCAGACCTGCGGAAGTCCCAGCCTCTATCTCCATACTGGATTGTCTGTATTTCCGCAGGTATTTCCGCAGGAATAATTGACATGCAGTTACGTGCGGCTGCGGGACATCTGCAGCATGTTCCACAGCCGCACATACCACAGCATGGACACAGACACTCCTCATGTCCCATAGGATAACATGATGAGTGTCTATACTTGCTAAAACCTGCGGATTTATCTAGAAAAAAAGCCAGATAAATCCACAGGTTTTCCGTTTCAAAATCCGCGACTACATTGTCCCATGGGCACATAGCCTAAGGCTTTGTGTACACAGTGTGTTTTTATTGCTTTTTGGATGCATGTTTTAGTGCAGTTTGGTCACATAACTGCAAACAACTCTTTACAACAGCAAAGTCCTGAATCCTGAAGTGTAGTGCACATGTTAAGTTTAGGGGGCTTTACATCGCTAATGCGGAGTCGTTGGGGTCACGGAGTTTGTGACGCACATCCGGCCGCATTAGCGATGTTGCTGCATGTGACACCAATGAGCGATTTTGCATCGTTGCAAAAACGTGCAAAATCGCTCATCGGTGACATGGGGGTCCATTCTCGATTATCGTTACTGCAGCAGTAACGATGTAGTTCGTCGCTCCTGCGGCAGCACACATCGCTATGTGTGACGCCGCAGGAACCAGGAAGCTCTCCTTACCTGCCTCCCGACCGCTATGAGGAAGGAAGGAGGTGGGCGGGATGTTACGTCCCGCTCATCTCCACCCCTCCACTGCTATTGGGTGGCCGCTCAGTGACGTCGCTGTGACGCCGCACGGACTGCCCCCTTAGAAAGGAGGCGGTTCGCCGGTCACAGCGACGTCGCCGGGCAGGTAAGTATGTGTGACGGGTCTGGGCGATGTTGTGCGGCACGGGCAGCGATTTGCCCGTGTCGTGCAACAGATGGGGATGGGTACCCACACTAGCGATATCGGGAACGATATCGCAGTGTGTAAAGTAGCCTTTTCTTTTCCTTGCCATTTGGTGCTGAAAATAATCTGAAACGTCATTTCTTCCATCATGTTTGCCATTGTTTTCAACCATTGAAATGGATAAAAAAAAGTGCATGCAAAAAAAGCATAAAAAGCTCCTCAAGATTGTGGTAAAACCATGAGATTTAGGGCTGAAATTTTTCTGCCAACAAATGCAGAAATTTCTGCAACCAAATATTTAACGTGCACATATAGCCAAAGGCAAATTTTCTCCCTAGTTAAATTTGCCTTAGAAATATGTCGTTATACAGGAAAGAGTGTTTCCTAACCTTTTTTCCATTAAAATCATTTTTAATAGCCGGTTTTGTATGTTTTCTTGTCAGTGTGTTAAAGTGGCGTAATACTCTGACAGCATTATTTTCATTAGTCACCTGGAAATCAGAGATGTGTCTAGGCATCTTCCCCATGCTGTTCTCATTCCAATAAAGGGGTGTTTCCTTCCATTTCAGTGATTTTCAACCCCCTCTCAGGCCTCATAGAAAAATGCTCTAGTTTCTCACTGACTTCCATTATGTATGTTACTCGAGATGAGCATTGGAAATTGCTCGGCTTAAGTTACCAGTACCTGAGCATTTTAGTGCTCGCCCATCACTACAGCTACTGCAATCGATTTGGCTGCAGCTTTTCTACCACTGCGTTCCAGTGTGAACATATGCTAACAATTTTAAATACTGTATAAAAGAAAAACGTACTTATTGGAAAAATGTAAAATTATCAATGACGAATGTTAAAAGTATAGTCTATCAATAACAAAAACTGATCACTCATTTTTTTTAACTAAATTGTAAGATTATTGTAATAGTCTTTTGGTACTTATAAATTTATTTTAATGGATTGCCATTGAGTTAACAATTATTACATTTAAATATGTTCTCCACTTTAAATTAAAAAAGTTCATTGGTCTTTAGGATATACGACCATTTTAAGTCTGCAAACTAAAGGCCCAGTCACACTAAACAACTTACCAGGGATCCCAACAAAGATACAACCTGATAGGGATCGCTGGTAAGTTGCTAGGAGGTCGCTGGTTAGATGTCACACTAAACGACGCTCCAGCGATCCCACCAGCAACCTGACCTGGCAGGGATCGCTGGAGCGTTGCTACACGGGTTGCTGGTGAGCTGTCACACAGGCAGATCTCACCAGCAACCAGTGACCAGCCCCCAGCCAGCAGCGCCGCGTGGAAGCGATGCTGCGCTTGGTAATTAAGGTAAATATCGGGTAACCAACCCGATATTTACCTTGGTTACCAGCGCACACCGCTTAGCGCTAGCTCTCTGCACTCCTAGTCACAGAAAACATCGGGTTAATTACCCGATGTGTACTGTGGCTACGTGTGCAGAGAGCAGGGAGCCGGCACTGACAGTGTGAGAGCGGCAGACGCTGGTAACGAAGGTAATTATCGGGTAACCACGGTAAGGGCTTCTTGGTTACCCGATGTTTACCGTGGTTACCAGCGTCCACAGAAGCCGGCTCCTGCTCACTGCACATTTAGTTGTTGCTCTGTCGCTGTCACACACAGCGATGTGTGCTTCACAGCGAGAGAGCAATTACTAAAAAATGACCCAGGACATTCAGCAACAACCAATGACCTCACAGCAGGGGCCAGGTTGTTGCTGGATGTCACACACAGCGACATCACTAGCAACATCGCTGCTACGTCTCAAAAGTTGTTCCTTAGCAGCGATGTTGCTAGTGATGTGGCCTTAAGTTTCTTAAATTTATGTATGGCCTTGATTTTCTTAGCGAATAACATATTTGAGGAGAGCTACAGTCGATACGGTAAAGGCTGGCATCCAGGATACTCTGAATTTTGGCACTGAATGAAGTACTGAAGTAAACTTTGAAATTGTAATTATTGTAATTAATTGGACTTTGCAGTTGCATTTTACTGCCTTTTCCCTGCCTTGTCTTGTTGGCAATCTGCATATAGTCTAAGAAGGTGATGTTAAACACCATAACGCATGATCAAACACTACACTGCGCATCCTTGAAGTCTGTAACCATGAGACACATAAAATAGGTCTGCATATGAGCTGTAGAAACAAATTATTAGTTTTTTAAAATTAATTTTTCAGATAATGCTTCTTAATCTATGCATTGGTGAACAAATAACAGTTGATTTCAAAATGGCTTGTATACAATATCCTAATCATAAGTTTTAAAACTAGGAGAACAATAGGTGTGCACTCTAAATAAAGGGACGCAGCAACAAATACAAATGGTAGAATTCTCCTCTTCAAGAAACAAAGCCAGTAATATCTGTACACTATAACTATTGTCACTGACATGTAGTGTAAGAAGGATAATTGGACAATATATTTACCCATTGATATATTATACACTACTCACAAAAAGCAAAAAGGATAGATATTTTTATTTTAGACAAATTTACATAAAGTATAAAATGTTTATGCTACAATGTATTTTATTATCAAAGAAGGGTATTTAAGTAGAAGCATAAAATGGTGATTTCCTCATCTGAAAAAATGTGGTGGGTATAACTCCCAAAAAGTCTCTGTCTCAATGACTTGTCTTGTGGCCTTGAGCATCAATTACAGCTTGAAAATGAAAATCTCATGCTGGTTCATAAGTCAAGTTATTGTCTGCTGAAGCATGTCATCCAATACTACTTAAAGGGAGGCCCACAAGTCATTGAATTTCTGGCAGTGGCTATTTAGAGTCTGATAGGCCGGATGGAGTGCTTGAGCCTGGGCCTCCCCGGCTTGTTTAGATATATGAAACATTGTAGCATTCTAAAGCCTATAAAGACATATAGGTTCACTCCCCTTCATTGTGTAGTAATGGCCCCCTTTCTTTATTAATGTCCCTCATCCTTGGCCACTTCCTGATAAATATGTCCCCCCATCCTGGAATATGTCCCCATCATGGCTCATCCTTGTGTATGACCCCATCATGGCTAAATCCTGGTATATACTGTATGTCCCCATCCTGGTATATATGTGTCCATCATGTCCCATCCTGGCATATATATCCTCATCAAGGCCCCATCCTGATATATGTCCACATCTTGGCCCCATCCTGGTATATGTCTCCATCATGGCTCCATCCTGGTGTATGAACCCCGTCAAGGCTATATTCTGGTATATACTCTATGTCCCCATCCTGGTATATATGTTCCCAGCATGACCCCATCCTGATATATGTCAACATCATAGCCCTATCCTGGTATATATGCCCTCATCATTGCCTCACCATGGTATGCATGCTGTCATCATAGCTCAATCTTGATAAATGTCTCCATCCTGATGTATGACCCCATCATGGCTCCATTCTGGTATATACTGTATGTCCTCATCCTGGTATATATTTCCCCATCATTGTCTCAACCTGGCATTTATATCCTCATCATGGCCCAATCCTGATATATGTCCACATCATAGCCCCATCCTGGTATATGTCCCCATAATAGCCCCATCCTGGTATATATGTCCACATTATTGCCCCACCATGGTATGCATGGCCCCATCATAGCCCAATCTTGATATATGTCTCCATACTGGTATATGTCCGCATCCTTAAACATATGATCCACCATCACTCCACACACAGTAAAAAAAGAGTATATTCACCTTCACTCCACTCCCCTGGTGTCATCCTCAGATGCTGTCATGTTGGCAATTGACCTCAGCGTGTAAGTAGTGCAGTGAATGAAATCATACCCATGAGTAACCACTTATGTGTATATCAGCTGTTTCACGTGGGCATGCTGTACAGTGATATCTATATTCATTAATAGTGGCATACGTGACTGCCAAACCGCTGCAGTATGTCGGCTGCTGGGCAATCATGTGTGCTGCTAATTTTAAGAACATGGATATTCTCTTCTCCCTATTCCCATAATGCATTCCAACAGTCAGCACCAGTTTCGGTGCAAAGAAGTGGGTGGGATTATGGGCGTGGGCACTTGACATGTCTTAGTGCTGCAATGCATTTCAGTTGCATTCGCGTCCTTAAACACACATCCAGCTGAAACAGTCACTGTGGTCGACAGGCCTTTTGTACCCCCGGGCCCAGTAGCAGTTGTGATCCTTGTGACTATAATTGTTGTGCCTCTGGTTTCTGGGGTACAGAGTTACAAGCCCTACAATGAAACTCAGCTAATTCCATAGGTTTTTTATGGGGTTCAGGTCAGGATAAAGTGCAGGCCATGACATTTGAGGTTCCACAGTCTCCAGCAACTTTTCCCTTTTCAACTTTTAATGATGCAACTTCAATGAGCTGCAGCATTGTCATCCATGAAGATAAAATTATGCCTGCGTTTTTCATGCAGAGGCACAATTACTGGATTATTGATGTTATTGAATAGTAGGGGCATGTCAATGTACCATTCACAGTAGGGTTCTGTTTTGACTAAACATACCTGCACTCACTGTAACACAACCACCACCAGAGGTTGGTGACAACAGTGTCTGATGTATAGCACTCTCCTTGACATTTCTAACATAGTTGGCGGTCACCATTTTTGCTCAGCGTGATTTGACTTTTATCAGTGAACAGCACTGAGGCCCACTGGTCCCTCATCCAGCAAGATGATGGCACCTGTGCCTATTGGTGTGCTCAGATACCCTTGAAGGTCCTTTAGCACGCATACCAGGCTGATGTTAGTAATTTTGACTGGCCTAACATGACATTTGTGTGCCTCTAAGCTCCCTTAAATGTGACTGGAGTTGTGAGGCATTCATCATCTAGGTCCAAAAGGAATTGTTCAAAATGAAGTAGTCATCAGTGTGGGATATGGCCAAAGGATGTTCACCTCTATGCCTCTCTGTGACTCCTCCTCTCTTTCTGTATCTCTGTTGCAACCTGCTATTGACACTCTGTGATACACTAATCACAGTGTTAACGTCTATCTGAGAACATCCTGTTTGAAGCCTTGCAATGGTGAGATACTGTTGAACAATTGTTAGATGTTGTCTTGGTGTCATGAGGTCAAAATGACAACAGCAGGAGGAAAACTGTTTAAATGTCAATTCTAATTGAACCCGAAATTTATTGGGCGATCCATGGATCAAACATCTGTTGTGAATTTTGCTATTAAGATGTTCATTGAAACACAAAAAGTTGTAAAAGAAGTAGAAACAGTTGTACATGTGCATTCAAAAGTTTAGAGAAGGTCACATTTACCCTGCTGTTCTGTTCGCATTTACTATACACTCATACTGTTTTGGGTCAATATGATCCGACCTATTAAAATTTAGATATTTAGCTACTGTGTTTTATTTGAATACCTATTTCATTAATAAACTGTATGTGAACATGGTGGATCATAAACAAATGAAAAATGAAATTAAAACTTAATTTTTATTTATTTTTTACAGTAAAAGGTTACATGAGGTGTGTGCAATTATGTTCACTTTATAGCATTCTGCACACAAATATCAAACATGCTATAGCTTTCTTTTACTATAACATGCAAACTAACTAAATCTAAGCTTTCTACAATGACATGTCCTGCAGTATTATTTAACTTTTTTGGTTGCATGGACATTTCATTATTGAACCACGACTAAGGCCTATTTTCGGGGTAGGTCTTAAATTTAAGCCTTACTCTGAAAATACTGAAAATTCCTGCTAGGGCTTATTTTCAGGGTAGGGTTTATTTTTGGGGAAATGGTATTTAACACATCATCAATATTTAAGTAAATATACTGTATTTTTGAAGCTGTTATTGACATGAATTTCTCACCAGATGTTGGTAACTCAGTAACAACTCCTCCAATCCAAACAGGTATACATACAGAGGTTTCATCACCAACAAAGGCTTTTGTATGAAGTATTAAGTAACTTTCAGTAAGCGTGTTCAATATTTTTTCCCTGTGTCATTTCTCACTATTAAACCTCACAAAATTTATAGACATCTGTGGCTTCATTTCTTTGCCTAAGTGGATTGGATGGGTTGGTTACCAACATCTGATGAGACATTCACGTCAATGGCACCTTTAGAAATATATTTACTTTAGGAAATAACTGGGAAACACAGTTCCTGTGTTTCCCAGTTATTCCCTAAAGTAAATATATTTCTAAAGAGGTGATAATGAGCACCACCTCTGCTGGTGACGGGAAACCCGGGAGCAATGGTAGGGAGCAGCTAGGATGTTGTCCCCTCCGTGGGTAGGGGTTGGTGATTCCGGGGCTCGGTGGTGATACGGGGAGGCTGGATGGCTGGGGTGCAGGGTTGCAGGGGCAGCGCGGCGCGGTGCCGGATGGCACTGTGGTAATCACTCAGGTACAAATTCACAGAGTCTCTAGTAAACCAAACAGCTGGATAGATGGGTCCAGCAGCCGGCTGCAGTGTCTTTGCTCTCCCCGGACAGGTTGATGGTGGCTGTCTTTCCCTGTACCTGTGTATGTATGTATTGACTCCGATGGCTTCCCAACGGTAGTCCGCTCCCCGGCGTATAGGTACCGGAGGAGCCCGTGTTGCCCGCAGGTGCTGGCCCTTGGATCTCTAGCCTGTGTATCCTCACGGTGTCGACTGTTGCCTTCTGTCGGGTCTTGGGTGTTAGGAAACCCCTGGGGTTCCAGTTCCTTTCGGATTTGACCGTTGTCGGCGGCTCCAAGCCTAGTTGGGGTCCGATGGCTTTGCCTTTGTGCTTAGCTTCACTCTACTTCCCGGTTCGGTACCGGCGGGCCACCGCCCGACCCCGGTCCTACGGTTCCGCAGAGATCCACTAACTCCTGCAGACGGCCACCACCGTCTGCCAACCTTGCTGACAGTGCCTGGGCTCCTACCCAGACACTAACAGGTTCTGTGCTCTCACTTTCACCTCCAAACTGAATCTGTCTCTTTTCCCGCCTCCAGGCCTGTGAACTCCTCAGTGGGTGGGGCCAACCACTTGGCTCCGCCCCACCTGGTGTGGACATCAGACCCTAAAGGGAGGCAACAAGGGTTTTTGTTTGACTGGTGTGAACTATCCAGGGGAGGGGGTGTGTGTGATGTTATGTTTGTGGCTACCTGGCTAGTCCAGGGTGCTACATTAGTCTCACTTTCCTTCCTACACACTAGGTGTCCACCCACTAGCTAACCCCACCTCCAAGCTGGCTTGTACAGAAAACCCCTGGCCTAATGGAGTGTGCTTGTGTGTGTGTGTTTGTGTGCAATGAGCTGTGGCCTCCTCCTTCCCTGGGAATGGAATAGCACACCTCTGCCTGAGGTACAGTACCTCTGTGGCAACACACCTATCTGCAATTGAGAAATGAATCGTGATTTTTTCGCTCTACTCTGCAGATACTCCTTCATCCTGTCATCGGCACATTTTATAATCTCCGCTGCTAAGTGTTAAGTCCACAGGCCTCTTTATATTAAGGCAGGACTTCTGTTCCTGCTGATAGCTGAGATTATTTCACATATGTGTGCACAAGGTGATGATGCACATTGTCAAATCATGACCTTTCGTGTACTCACTAGAAATTTTCCCTACATCATCAAAGCAGGAAGATCTGGCCTATCATAAAAAAGCCTGGGAATTCAGCACTCAGTGGCGGTGAAAAAAGCTACGTCAAGGATCAGACTGGTTGACATTGAGGAGTGAAGGGAAAAATTGTGAGTAGTAAGGTTATATTTATACAACTAACTTATTTTAGTTCTTTATTTCCCTTTTTTTATCCAAAAAAAATTAATATTTTTTTATTGATTAGTACAAATTAAAGGTGATATTAAAGGTGAAAAAAGTGCTAAAGGATTCTTCTTGATATCATTTTATTACATTAAAAACTAACAATTTACCAAAATGTGTAGACTTTTTATGTTCTCTGTATATAAGGAAATTATAAAGTAAAGTATATTACTTCCATGTTTTCCTTATTTACCATGCTGCTACAGCTTTTAAATACCTTATTAAAGTGTTGACCTTTTGTGCTGACTGGTAAACAATCACGCAGTGTGTGTGTGCGCATATTTATTATACCAATTTATAGCTATGGATTTCCTGACTGATTTTTAACCAGGGAAACTGTAGCTTAGTCAATTACGCTACAGGGGACAACTATTAAGACTGACAGTACTGGAAAGGAACCCACACAGAGCTCTAAGTTACATAGAGTCAGGTTTCCTTGTATGGGGGTTTTCTGATATACCGGCCCCTTAAAGTCAATACAAAAGTGAAGGGACTTCTAAAAAAAATATAAAATTTGTAAAGTTCATTGAAAAAATGAAGATTAACTGCAAAACTTGAATTTCTTATAACATTAAATATATCCTACATTAAAGTACTAGACTTTAACAAAAAATAAACAATATAAAAATTAACAAATAAAATAGTTTAAAATATATAATTCTTAATATCTAAATAGAAAGATACTACGTATGCAAAAATTCCAGGGAAATATTAAGCACATTGTTACGGAGGGATCGTCAGAATAGGACCAGGGGGTATGTATCCCAATCGCCAGTCAGAGCCCACTGTGCTTCAGATGGCAATGGAGCTGCTGGCACCCTGTGGGTTAGGCGGAGACTATAGAGCTGATGACTCAGAGATAACCCAGGAGTCCTGGGAACTGGTCACGTGTGTAGGGACACGTCAAACCGGACGACAACCTAGTTATCGTTTCGGTAGAGCGGGCGCTACTCCGACCACGTGTGTAGGGAACACGTCAGGCCGGATGGTAACCAGTTAGCATTGACTGAGAAGACCGCTGCGACAGCGCCCTGTCGGCCACGTGTGTAAGGCACGTCAGGCCAAGTGGTCCTTTGATTAGCGTTTCTGGTCGCCACTCGACTGGCCACGTGTGTGAAGGACACGTCAGATCAGGTAGTCACACCAGTAGCATTTGACTGGGAAGCCGAGGAGAGAAATAGGGTTCACGCACCCAATCCAGGAACACCCTGTTAACTCCACAGGGGTTCTGGAATACGCTGTCCGTGCGCGTAGAGGGCACTCTCAGACAGGTGACGCAGCAGGTATGCTGTCAGTGTGTGTAGAGGACACAACCGGACAAGTAACGCAACAGGTATGCTGTCCGTGTGCGTAGGAAGCACAAACGGACAGGTGACACAGCAGCCGCAGACCAGTTAACGCCACTGGACTGCTATAGCACAACTGGAATGGCAGCAAGGAAGCACGGCGCCTGACCCTGATGTGCTGAGCCACGAATCTTGGCGTGACAGGAACCGTTCGCCTAGCCCTACCTACCACTTCCAACAAAGCTTATGCCACCATGAACTCTAAATGAAGACTGCGCACCTCCTTGTTGTCTCCAGCCCCTTTTATAACCTGGGTCCACCCCAAACCTAGGGTGAAACCACCAAGGTCCAATAGAAGAGTGCCATGTCAGCAGCGACGTCACCAGCGGCCTATCTGGAACCGCCACGTCATTGATGACCTCATGGCAGCCACACCCCAAACACTTCACCAGGCATCGTCTGACGACCAATGGTGAGGTGCCAGATCATAGGGGCGGGCCTCTGCGAGCCAGTCCAGAGTGGCCATGTCATCAGAACACCTGACACCCTCTGCCCTATCATTGCCTGCCACCTCACGGACATGCTCAGTGAGGTCCTTACCGGACCTAGCCTCTGATGCACTAAGTGCCTGAGCATGCTCAGTAGCCTGAACAACAGACTCAGAAATCAGACTATCTGCCTGAGCATGCTCAGTTGGAACATCCCAGAACTTAGACACAGCACGAAGTCCAAGTACTGGTGCAAAGAGGCTGTTAGGATTATTTGTGGGAGCATGCTCAGTAGCCTGAACTGAGGACTTAGTCTCAGAAATGACACAATCAGGCTGACACAATCAGGCTGAGCATGCTCAGTAGGCAAAACACCAGACTTAGACTCTGGCTGGGGTAAATCGGCGCACGCATGCGCACTAGCTGGCTCTCCACACTTAGACGTGTTGGAAGGAGCAGCCAACTGGATGACCCAAGGCACGGCCAAGAACGGCAGCCGGCTCCTGGGCGCAACAGGAACCACAGCAGGCTGCTTGCGGCTATGGCGACGCTGGTTCGTAACACACATTAAGTGGATATTGGCGGGTAGCGTTATATTAGTAATGAAGATCATCTGAACAATACATTACTTGATAAATTGTACTGATAACAATCATATGAAACATAGCCAAGATGAGTGAATTCCTTATATATTAAAGTGCATATGCCTAAATAGAAATCTAAGCATGATTATGAAAGGCTAAAGCCATGATTTCTAGCATATATATATGTGAATATAATAGTAAAAAGGTAACCGCACTAACTTAAGAACAACCACACTCATATGTATATTTCGCAAACTGCATTGTCAAGGGAGCATAATAGTTTCACATGCCCACCATTTAAATGCCCCTTTGGCCAATCTTAACTTGATACTGCACCTGTCATGATGTGACTGCAAGATGGCAAGCGGGCTCCTATGCTGCCCTCATGCTAGGGGACCCTAGGCTATCCCTAACCTCAGGGTTACCCCTAAGTGGAGATGAATGTGTCCTGTGCCTGGCTATTCTACTGACCAGATCTAATCTGTTATTCCCCAGGGAAGGGGCAGGAGTGTGATGGTAACCCAAATAAAGACAGACAGTGGAACACCAAAACTCAAACAGAGTGCAAGCTCACAGGAACAAACAGTTATAGACTAAGGAGAAAAGCAAAAGCAGTAAGGAAGAAACAAAAAGACAACAAGGATTAACACGACAACCACTCACAGCAATAATGCACAACATCCATCAGTAAGTGTAGATCACAACACCTCACCAAACCAGTAGTATTTTGTAGTATATGTCTGACATGTTCCATATGAGACTCAAATTCCCGTAAGTACTGTATATGAGAATGTTATCTAGGTAATGATTACAGATTTCCCCAAAAGATGAGAAAACACATCATTAACAAAGTGTTAGAATATAGCAGAAATGTTAATAAGCCCAAATGGCATGACCAGGTTTTTGAAGTGCACCTCTGGCATATTAAAGGCTGTTTTCCACTCATCCCCCTGTTTGAATCGATAAGTTTAAAGGTCCCCTTAAGGTCAAGTTTAGAGAACTATCTCTATCACCACATATCTGACAAAAAAGGTTAGGAATGAGTGGAAGAGCATAAGGATCCCAAAATTTTATTTGGTTGAGCTTCTGGAGATCCAGGAACGGCCATAATCCACCAACCTTCATTTTGACAAAGAAAAATCCAGCCACAATGGTCGATGAAGGCAGCCTAATGTATCCCTTCATTAAATTTTCTCTTACATACACTTTGAAATATGATTGTAAATTGTAGAGTTTACACTTGGACAATTTTGCCCCTGGGATCAACCTTAGGGCCTAGTCATATGGTTTATAGTGCAGCTATTCCTGACTTTCTTTGTCCAGAACACATCACAATAATCAAAGAGAGGACCAGGAAGACTAACGGTAACTGCTGAAAAACAAGTACCCAAACAGTGGTCTTCACATTATGTACTCCATTTCATTATCTCCTATGCCAATGTACGGTGGGGTTATGTAAGGCTAACAAGGGAAACCCCAATACCATTTGTGCAGGAAGACACTTGAGAACATAACATGAAATCACTTCAGAATGCAGTACTCCTGCATAGAGTTCCAGCCCTCATACAGACTCAAAAAAGCCCCCTTTGTAGGATGTGAAAAATTCATGGCAAATATCTGAAATGGATTTCATAGCACCTTTCATAACACCTTTCATAACATCTTCAATCCTGTGGCACAAGCAAACTGTTCATCTATCATTTTTTTGCCCCACAACCACTGTC